>NW_027436759.1:310000-452632 GCF_047716275.1 Strix uralensis
ACAGTGACATGGCAACCAGTGGCCTGTTGCTCACTGTGACATGGCCATCACTGACCTGCTGCACACTGTGACATGGCCCAACAGTGAGGTGGCCACTACTGACCTGCTGCCACTGTGACATGGCCCCCATAGTGACATGGCCACCACCGACCTGCTGCCCACTGTGACATGGCCCCCATAGTGACATGGCCAGCAGTGACCTGCTTCCCACTGTGACATAGCCCCCACAGTGACATGGCAACCAGTGGCCTGTTGCTCACTGTGACATGGCCACCACTGACCTGCTGCACACTGTGACATGACCTCACAGTGACATGGCCACAACTGATCTGCTGCACACTGTGACATGGCCCCCACAGTGACATGGCAAGCAGTGGCCTGTTGCTCACTGTGACATGGCCACCACTGACCTTCTGCACACTGTGACATGACCTCACAGTGACATGGCCACAACTGATCTGCTGCCCACTGTGACATGGCCCCCACAGAGACAAGGCCACCACTGACCTGCTGCCCACTGTGACATGGCCCCCACAGTGACATGGCCAGCAGTGACCTGCTTCCCACTGTGACATAGCCCCCAACGTGACATGGCAACCAGTGGCCTGTTGCTCACTGTGACATTGCCATCACTGACCTGCTGCACACTGTGACATGGCCCCACAGTGAGGTGGCCACTACTGACCTGCTGCCACTGTGACATGGCCCCCATAGTGACATGGCCACAACTGACCTGCTTCCCAATGTGACATAGCCCCCACAGTGACATGGCAACCAGTGGCCTGTTGCTCACTGTGACATGGCCACCACTGACCTGCTGCACACTGTGACATGACCTCACAGTGACATGGCCACTACTGACCTGCTGCCCACTGTAACATGGCCCCCACAGTGACATGGCAACCAGTGGCCTGTTGTTCAGTGTGACATGGCCCCCATAGTGACATGGACACCACTGACCTGCTGCCCACTGTGACATGGACCATAGTGACATGGCCACAACTGACCTGCTGCCCACTGTGACATAGACCCCAACGTGACATGGCAACCAGTGGCCTGTTGCTCACTGTGACATGGCCACCACTGACCTGCTGCCCACTGTGACATGACCTCACAGTGACATGGCCACTACTGACCTGCTGCCCACTGTGACATGGCCCCCACTGTGACATGGCCAGCACTGACCTGCTGCCCACTGTGACATAGCCCCCTCAGTGACATGGAAACCAGTGGCTTGTTGCTCACTGTGACATGGTCATCACTGACCTGCTGCACACTGTGAAATGGCCCCAGAGTGACGTGGCCACTACTGACCTGCTGCCCACTGTGACATGGCCCCCATAGTGACATGGCCACCACTGACCTGCTGCCCACTGTGACATGGCCCCCATAGTTACATGGCCACCACTGACCTGCTGCCCACTGTGACATAGCCCCCACAGTGACATGGCAACCAGTGGCCTGTTGCTCACTGTGACATGGCCACGACTGACCTGTTGCAAACTGTGACATGGCCCCACAGTGACAGGGCCACCACTGACCTGCTACCCAATGTGACATAGCTCCCATAGTGACATGGCCACCACTGATATGCTGCCCACTGTGACATGGACCCATAGTGACATGGCCACAACTGACCTGCTGCCCACTGTGACATGGTCCCCACAGTGACATGGCCACCACTGATCCGCTGACCACTGTGACATAGCCCCACAGTGACCTGGACACCACTGACCTGCTACCCACTGTGACATAGCACCCACAGTTATATGGCAACCAGTGGCCTGTTGCTCACTGTGACATGGCCATCACTGAACTGCTGCACACCATGACATGGCCCCACATTGACGTGGCCACTACTGACCTGCTGCCCACTGTGACATGACCCACATAGTGACATGGCCACCACTGACCTGCTGCACACTGTGACATGGCCCCCATAGTGACATGGCCACCACTGACCTGCTGACCACTGTGACATAGACTCCACAGTGACATGGCAACCAGTGGCCTGTTGCTCACTGTGACATGGCCACCACTGACCTGCTGCACACTGTGACATGACCTCACAGTGACATGGCCACCACTGACCAGCTGCCCACTGTGACATAGCTCCCATAGTGACATGACCACCACTGACCTGCTGCCCACTGTGACATGGACCCATAGTGACAATGCCACAACTGACCTGCTGCACACTGTGACTTAGCCCCCACATTGACATGGCAACCAGTGGGCTGTTACTCACTGTGACATGGCCCCCATAGTGACCTGGCCACCACTGACATGCTGCCCACTGTGACATGGCCCCCATAGTGACATGGGCACCACTGACATGCTGCACACTGTGACATGACCTCACAGTGACATGGCCACCACTGACCTGCTGCCCACTGTGACATGGCCCCCATAGTGACATGGCCACAACTGACCTGCTGCCCACTGTGACATAGCCCACACAGTGACATGGCAACCAGTGGCCTGTTGCTCACTGTGACATGGCCACCACTGACCTGCTGCCCACTGTGACATGGCCCCCATAGTGACATGGCCACCACTGACCTGCTGCCCACTGTGACATAGCCCCCACACTGACATGGCAACCAGTGGCCTGCTGCCCACTGTGACATGGCTCCCATTGTGACATGGCCACCACTGACCTGCCGCCCACTGTGACATAGCCCCCACACTGACATGGCAACCAGTGGCCTGTTGCTCACTGTGACATGCTCATCACTGATCTGCTGCACACTGTGACATTGCCCCACAGTGACGTGGCCACTACTGACCTGCTGCACACTATGGTATCTCCCCCATAGTGACATGGCCACCACTGACCTGCTGCCCACTGTGACATAGCCCCCACAGTGACATGACAACCAGTGGCCTGTTGCTCACTGTGACATGGCCACCACTGACCTGCTGACCACTGTGACATGGCCCCCATAGTGACATGGCCATCACTGACCTGCTGCCCACTGTAACATGGCCCCCACAGTGACATGGCAACCAGTGGCCTGTTGTTCAGTGTGACATGGCCCCCATAGTGACATGGCCACCCTGACCTGCTGCCCAGTGTGACATGGACCCATAGTGACATGGCCACCACTGACCTGCTTCCCACTGAGACATAGCCCCCACAGTGACATGGCAACAAGTGGCCTGCTGCTCACTGTGAAATGGCCACCACTGACCTTCTGCACACTGTGACATGACCTCACAGTGACATGACCACCACTGACCTGCTGCCCACTGTGACATGGCCCCCATAGTGACATGGCCACCCTGACCTGCTGCCCACTGTGACATGGCCCCCACAGTGACATGGCCGTCACTGACCTGCTGCACACTGTGACATGGCCCCACAGTGACGTGGCCACTATTGACGTGCTGCCCACGTGACATGGCCCCTATAGTGACATGGCCACCACTGACCTGCTTCACACTGCGACATGGCCCCACAGTGACGTGGCCACTACTGACCTGTTGCACACTGTGACATAGCCCCCACAGTGACATGGCAACCAGTGGCCTCTTTCTCACTGTGACATGGCAATCACTGACCTGCTGCACACTGTGACATGACCTCACAGTGACATGGCCACCACTGACCAGCTGCCCAATGTGACATAGCCCACATAGTGACATGGCCACCATTGACCTGCTGCCCACTGTGACATAGCCCCCACAGTGACATGGCAACCAGTGGCCTGTTACTCACTGTGAAATGGCCATCACTGACCTGCTGCACACTGTGACATGGCCCCACAGTGACGTGGCCACTACTGACCTGCTGCCCAATGTGACATGGCCCCCACAGTGACATGGCCAGCACTGACCTGCTGCCCACTGTGACATGGCCCCCATAGTGACATGGCCAGCACTGACCTGCTGCCCACTGTGACATGGCCCCCATAGTGACATGGCCACCACCGCCCTGCTGCCCACTGTGACATTGCCCCCATAGTGATATGGCCAGTAGTGACCTGCTTCCCACTGTGACATAGCCCCCACAGTGACATGGCAACCAGTGGCTTGTTGCTCACTCTGACATGGGCACCACTGACCTGCTGCACACTGTGACATGGCCCCCACAGTGACATGGCAACCAGTGGCCTGTTGCTCACTGTGACATGGCCATCACTGACCTGCTGCACACTGTGACATGGCCCCACAGTGAGGTGGCCACTACTGACCTGCTGCCACTGTGACATGGCCGCCATAGTGACTTGGCCACAACTGACATGCTGCCCACTGTGACATAGCCCCCACAGTGACATGGCAACCAGTGGCCTGTTGCTCACTGTGACATGGCCACCACTGACCTGCTGCACACTGTGACATGACCTCACAGTGACATGGCCACCACTGACCTGCTGCCCAATGTGACATAGCCGCCATAGTGACATGGCCACAACTGACCTGCTGCCCACTGTGACATAGCCCCCACATTGACATGGCAACTAGTGTCCTGTTGCTCACTGTGACATGGCCACCACTGACCTGCTGCACACTGTGACATGACCTCACAGTGACATGGCCACTACTGACCTGCTGCCCACTGTGACATTGCTCCCACAGTGACATGGCCAGCACTGACCTGCTGCCCACTGTGACATAGCCCCCACAGTGACATGGCCACCAGAGGCCTGTTGCTCACTGTGACATGCCCATCACTGACCTGCTGCACACTGTGACATGGCCCCATAGTTACATGGCCACCACTGACCTGCTGCCCACTGTGACATAGCCCCCACAGTGACATGGCCACCTGTGGCCTGTTGCTCACTGTGACATGGCCATTACTGACCTGCTGCACACTTTGACATGGCCCCACAATGACGTGGCCTCTACTGACCTGCTTCCCACTGTGACATGGCCCCCATAGTGACATGGCCACCACTGACCTGCTGCCCACTGTGACATGGACCCCACATTGACATGGCCACCACTGATCCGCTGACCACTGTGACATAGCCCCACAGTGACCTGGCCACCACTGACCTGCTACCCACTGTGACATGGCCCCCATAGTGACCTGGCCACTACTGACATGCTGCCCACTGTGATTTAGCCCCCACAGTGACATGGCAACCAGTGGCCTGTTTCTCACTGTGACATGGCCACCACTGACCTGCTGCACACTGTGACATGACCTCAAAGTGACATGGCCACCACTGACCTGCTGCCCACTGTGACATGGCCCCCATAGTGACATGGCCACCACTGAACTGCTGCCCACTGTGACATAGTCCCCACAGTGACATGGCAACCAGTGGCCTCTTGCTCACTGTGACATGGCCATCACTGATCCGCTGCACACTGTGACATGGCCCCACAGTGACGTGGCAACTACTGACCTGCTGCCCACAGTGACATGGCCCCCATAGTGACATGGACACCACTGACCTGCTGCCCACTGTGACATGGCCCCCATAGTGACATGGCCACCACTGACCTGCTTCCCACTGTGACATAGCCCCCAAAGTGACATGGCAACCAGTGGCCTGTTGCTCACTGTGACATGGCCACCACTGACCAGCTGCACACTGTGACATGACCTCACAGTGACATGGCCACCACTGACCTGCTGCCCAATGTGACATAGCCCCCATAGTGACATGGCCACCCTGACATGCTGCCCACTGTGACTTGGACCCATAGTGACATGGCCACAACTGACCTGCTGCCCACTGTGACATAGCCCCCAACGTGACATGGCAACCAGTGGCCTGTTACTCACTGTGACATGGCCATCACTGACCTGTTCCACACTGTGACATGGCCCCACAGTGATGTGGCCACTACTGACCTGCTGCCACTGTGACATGGTCCCCATAGTGACAAGGCCACCACAGACCTGCTGACCACTGTGACATGGCCTCCATAGTGATATGGCCAGCAGTTACCTGCTTCCCACTGTGACATAGCCCCCACAGTGACATGGCAACCAGTGGCCTGTTGCTCACTGTGACATGACCTCACAGTGACATGGCCACCCTGACCTGCTGCCCACTGTGACATGGACCCATAGTGACATGGCCACAACTGACCTGCTGCCCACTGTGACATAGCCCCCACAGTGACATGGCAACCAGTGGCCTGTTACTGACTGTGATATGGCCACCACTGACCTGCTGCACACTGTGACATGGCCCCACAGTGACGTGGCCACTACTGACCTGCTGCACACTGTGGTATGGCCCCCATAGTGACATGGCCACCACTGACCTGCTGCCCACTGTGACATAGCCCCCACAGTGACATGGCAACCAGTGGCCTGTTGCTCACTGTGATATGGCCACCACTGACCTGCTGCACACTGTGACATGACCTCACAGTGACGTGGCCACTACTGACCTGCTGCCCGCTGTGACATGGCCCCCATAGTGACATGGCCACCACTGACTTGCTGCCAACTGTGACATGGCCCCCATAGTGACATGGCCACCACTGACCTGCTTCCCACTGTGACATAGCCCCCAAAGTGACATGGCAACCAGTGGCCTGTTGCTCACTGTGACATGGCCACCACTGACCTGCTGTACACTGTGACATGACCTCACAGTGACATGGCCACCACTGACCTGCTGCCCAATGTGACATAGCCCCCATAGTGACATGGCCACCCTGACATGCTGCCCACTGTGACTTGGACCCATAGTGACATGGCCACAACTGACCTGCTGCCCACTGTGACATAGCCCCCAACGTGACATGGCAACCAGTGGCCTGTTACTCACTGTGACATGGCCATCACTGACCTGTTCCACACTGTGACATGGCCCCACAGTGATGTGGCCACTACTGACCTGGTGCCACTGTGACATGGTCCCCATAGTGACAAGGCCACCACAGACCTGCTTACCACTGTGACATGGCCTCCATAGTGATATGGCCAGCAGTTACCTGCTTCCCACTGTGACATAGCCCCCACAGTGACATGGCAACCAGTGGCCTGTTGCTCACTGTGACATGACCTCACAGTGACATGGCCACCCTGACCTGCTGCCCACTGTGACATAGTCCCCACAGTGACATGGCAACCAGTGGCCTCTTGCTCACTGTGACATGGCCATCACTGATCCGCTGCACACTGTGACATGGCCCCACAGTGACGTGGCAACTACTGAACTGCTGCCCACAGTGACATGGCCCCCATAGTGACATGGACACCACTGACCTGCTGACCACTGTGACATGGCCCCCATAGTGACATGGCCACCACTGACCTGCTTCCCACTGTGACATAGTCCCCAAAGTGACATGGCAACCAGTGGCCTGTTCCTCACTGTGACATGGCCACCACTGACCTGCTGTACACTGTGACATGACCTCACAGTGACATGACCACCACTGACCTGCTGCCCAATGTGACATAGCCCCCATAGTGACATGGCCACCCTGACATGCTGCCCACTGTGACTTGGACCCATAGTGACATGGCCACAACTGACCTGCTGCCCACTGTGACATAGCCCCCAACGTGACATGGCAACCAGTGGCCTGTTACTCACTGTGACATGGCCATCACTGACCTGTTCCACACTGTGACATGGCCCCACAGTGATGTGGCCACTACTGACCTGGTGCCACTGTGACATGGTCCCCATAGTGACAAGGCCACCACAGACCTGCTGACCACTGTGACATGGCCTCCATAGTGATATGGCCAGCAGTTACCTGCTTCCCACTGTGACATAGCCCCCACAGTGACATGGCAACCAGTGGCCTGTTGCTCACTGTGACATGACCTCACAGTGACATGGCCACCCTGACCTGTTGCCCACTGTGACATGGACCCATAGTGACATGGCCACAACTGACCTGCTGCCCACTGTGACATAGCCCCCACAGTGACATGGCAACCAGTGGCCTGTTACTGACTGTGATATGGCCACCACTGACCTGCTGCACACTGTGACATGGCCCCACAGTGACGTGGCCACTACTGACCTGCTGCACACTGTGGTATGGCCCCCATAGTGACATGGCCACCACTGACCTGCTGCCCACTGTGACATAGCCCCCACAGTGACATGGCAACCAGTGGCCTGTTGCTCACTGTGATATGGCCACCACTGACCTGCTGCACACTGTGACATGACCTCACAGTGACGTGGCCACTACTGACCTGCTGCCCGCTGTGACATGGCCCCCATAGTGACATGGCCACCACTGACTTGCTGCCAACTGTGACATGGCCCCCATAGTGACATGGCCACCACTGATCTGCTTCCCACTGTGACATAGCCCCCAAAGTGACATGGCAACCAGTGGCCTGTTGCTCACTGTGACATGGCCACCACTGACCTGCTGTACACTGTGACATGATCTCACAGTGACATGGCCACCACTGACCTGCTGCCCAATGTGACATAGCCCCCATAGTGACATGGCCACCCTGACATGCTGCCCACTGTGACTTGGACCCATAGTGACATGGCCACAACTGACCTGCTGCCCACTGTGACATAGCCCCCAACGTGACATGGCAACCAGTGGCCTGTTACTCACTGTGACATGGCCATCACTGACCTGTTCCACACTGTGACATGGCCCCACAGTGATGTGGCCACTACTGACCTGGTGCCACTGTGACATGGTCCCCATAGTGACAAGGCCACCACAGACCTGCTTACCACTGTGACATGGCCTCCATAGTGATATGGCCAGCAGTTACCTGCTTCCCACTGTGACATAGCCCCCACAGTGACATGGCAACCAGTGGCCTGTTGCTCACTGTGACATGACCTCACAGTGACATGGCCACCCTGACCTGCTGCCCACTGTGACATGGACCCATAGTGACATGGCCACAACTGACCTGCTGCCCACTGTGACATAGCCCCCACAGTGACATGGCAACCAGTGGCCTGTTACTGACTGTGATATGGCCACCACTGACCTGCTGCACACTGTGACATGGCCCCACAGTGACGTGGCCACTACTGACCTGCTGCACACTGTGGTATGGCCCCCATAGTGACATGGCCACCACTGACCTGCTGCCCACTGTGACATAGCCCCCACAGTGACATGGCAACCAGTGGCCTGTTGCTCACTGTGATATGGCCACCACTGACCTGCTGCACACTGTGACATGACCTCACAGTGACGTGGCCACTACTGACCTGCTGCCCGCTGTGACATGGCCCCCATAGTGACATGGCCACCACTGACTTGCTGCCAACTGTGACATGGCCCCCATAGTGACATGGCCACCACTGACCTGCTGCCCACTGTGACATAGCCCGCACAGTGACATGGCCACCTGTGGCCTGTTGCTCACTGTGAGATGCCCATCACTGACCTGCTGCACACTGTGACATGGCCCCACAGTGACGTGGCCACTACTGACCTGCTGCACACTGTGGTATGGCCCTCATAGTGACATGGCCACCACTGACCTGCTGCCCACTGTGACATAGCCCCCACAGTGACATGGCAACCAGTGGCCTGTTGCTCACTGTGACATGGCAATCACTGACCTGCTGCACACTGTGACATGACCTCACAGTGACATGGCCACCACTGACCAGCTGCCCAATGTGACATAGCCCACATAGTGACATGGCCACCACTGACCTGCTGCCCACTGTGACATGGCCCCCATAGTTACATGGCCACAACTGACTTGCTGCCCACTGTGACATAGCCCCCACAGTGACATGGCAACCAGTGGCCTGTTACTCACTGTGACATGGCCATCACTGACCTTCTGCACACTGTGACATGGCCCCCATAGTGACATGGCCAGCACTGACCTGCTGCCCACTGTGACATAGCCCCCACAGTGACATGGCCACCTGTGGCCTGTTGCTCACTGTGACATGGCCATCACTGACCTGCTGCACACTGTGACATGGCCCCACAGTGACGTGGCCACTACTGACCTGCTGCCCACTGTGACATGGCCCCCATAGTGACATGGCCACCACTGACCTGCTGCCCACTGTGACATGGACCCATAGTGACATGGCCACCACTGATCCGCTGACCACTGTGACATAGCCCCACAGTGACCTGGCCACCACTGACCTGCTACCCACTGTGACATGGCCCCCATAGTGACCTGGCCACCACTGACATGCTGCCCACTGTGATTTAGCCCCCACAGTGACATGGCAACCAGTGGCCTGTTTCTCACTGTGACATGGCCACCACTGACCTCCTGCACACTGTGACATGACCTCAAAGTGACATGGCCACCACTGACCTGCTGCCCACTGTGACATGGCCCCCATAGTGACATGGCCACCACTGAACTGCTGCCCACTGTGACATATTCCCCACAGTGACATGGCAACCAGTGGTCTCTTGCTCACTGTGACATGGCCATCACTGACCTGCTGCACACTGTGACATGGCCCCACAGTGACGTGGCAACTACTGAACTGCTGCCCACAGTGACATGGCCCCCATAGTGACATGGACACCACTGACCTGCTGCCCACTGTGACATGGCCCCCATAGTGACATGGCCACCACTGACCTGCTTCCCACTGTGACATGGACCCAAAGTGACATGGCAACCAGTGGCCTGTTGCTCACTGTGACATGGCCACCACTGACCTGCTGCACACTGTGACATGACCTCACAGTGACATGGCCACCACTGACCTGCTGCCCAATGTGACATAGCCCCCATAGTGACATGGCCACCCTGACCTGCTGCCCACTGTGACATGGACCCATAGTGACATGGCCACAACTGACCTGCTGCCCACTGTGACATAGCCCCCAACGTGACATGGGAACCAGTGTCCTGTTAATCACTGTGACATGGCCATCACTGACCTGCTGCACACTGTGACATGGCCCCACAGTGATGTGGCCACTACTGACCTGGTGCCACTGTGACATGGCCCCCATAGTGACAAGGCCACCACTGACCTGCTGACCACTGTGACATAGCCCCCACAGTGACATGGCAACCAGTGGCCTGTTGCTCACTGTGACATGGCCACCACTGACCTGCTGCACACTGTGACATGACCTCACAGTGACATGGCCACTACTGACCTGCTGCCCACTTGACATGGCACCCATAGTGACATGGCCACCACTCACCTGCTACCCAATGTGACATGGCCCCCATAGTGACATGGCCACCACTGACATGCTGCCACTGTGACATAGCCCCCATAGTGACATGGCAACCAGTGGCCTGTTACTCACTGTGACATGGCCACCACTGACCTGCTGCACACTGTGACATGACCTCACAGTGACATGGCCACCACTGACCTGCTGCCCAATGTGACATAGCCCCCATAATGACATGGCCACCACTGACCTGCTGCACACTGTGACATGGACCCATAGTGACATGGCCACAACTGACCTGCTGCCCACTGTGACACGGTCCCAACAGTGACATGGCCACGACTGATCCGCTGACCACTGTGACATGGCCCCCATAATGACATGGGCACCACTGACATGCTGCCCACTGTGACATGGCCCCCATAGAGACTCGGCCACAACTGACCTGCTGCCCACTGTGACATAGCCCCCACAGTGACATGGCCAGCACTGACCTGCTGCCCACTGTGACATAGCCCCCACAGTGACATGGCCACCAGTGGCCTGTTGCTCACTGTGACATGGCCATCACTGACCTGCCGCACACTGTGACATGGCCCCACAGTGACGTGGCCACTACTGACCTGCTGCCCACTGTGACATGGCCCCCATAGTGACATGGCCACCACTGACCTGCTGCCCACTGTGACATGGCCCCCACAGTGACATGGCCACCATTGACCTGCTGCCCACTGTGACATAGCCCCCACAGTGACATGGCCACCTGTGGCCTGTTGCTCACTGTGACATGGCCATCACTGAACTGCAGCACACTGTGACATGGCCCCACAGTGAGGTGGCCACTACTGACCTGCTGCACACTGTGGTATGGCCCCCATAGTGACATGGCCACCACTGACCTGCTGCCCACTGTGACATAGCCCCCACAGTGACATGGCAACCAGTGGCCTGTTGCTCACTGTGATATGGCCACCACTGACCTGCTGCACACTGTGACATGACCTCACAGTGACGTGGCCACTACTGACCTGCTGCCCGCTGTGACATGGCCCCCATAGTGACATGGCCACCACTGACCTGCTGCCAACTGTGACATGGCCCCCATAGTGACATCGCCACCACTGACTTGCTGCCCACTGTGACATAGCCCGCACAGTGACATGGCCACCTGTGGCCTGTTGCTCACTGTGAGATGCCCATCACTGACCTGCTGCACACTGTGACATGGCCCCACAGTGACGTGGCCACTACTGACCTGCTGCACACTGTGGTATGGCCCTCATAGTGACATGGCCACCACTGACCTGCTGCCCACTGTGACATGGCCCCCGCAGTAACATGGCAACCAGTGGCCTGTTGCTCACTGTGACATGGCAATCACTGACCTGCTGCACACTGTGACATGACCTCACAGTGACATGGCCACCACTGACCTGCTGCCCACTGTGACATAGCCCCCACAGTGACATGGCAACCAGTGGCCTGTTGCTCACTGTGACATGGCCACCACTGACCTGCTGCACACTGTGACATGACCTCACAGTGACATGGCCACCACTGACCTGCTGCCCAATGTGACATAGCCCCCATAGTGACATGGCCACCCTGACCTGCTGCCCACTGTGACATGGACCCATAGTGACATGGCCACAACTGACCTGCTGCCCACTGTGACATAGCCCCCAACGTGACATGGGAACCAGTGGCCTGTTACTCACTGTGACATGGCCATCACTGACCTGCTCCACACTGTGACATGGCCCCACAGTGATGTGGCCACTACTGACCTGGTGCCACTGTGACATGGCCACCATAGTGACAAGGCCACCACTGACCTGCTGCACACTGTGACATGGCCTCCATAGTGATATGGCCAGCAGTGACCTGCTTCCCACTGTGACATAGCCCCCACAGTGACATGGCAACCAGTGGCCTGTTGCTCACTGTGACATGGCCACCACTGACCTGCTGCACACTGTGACATGACCTCACAGTGACATGGCCACTACTGACCTGCTGCCCACTTGACATGGCACCCATAGTGACATGGCCACCACTGACCTGCTGCCCACTGTGACATAGACCCCACAGTGACATGGCAACCAGTGGCCTGTTGCTCACTGTGACATGACCTCACAGTGACATGACCACCACTGACCTGCTGCCCACTGTGACATGGACCCATAGTGACATGGCCACCACTAACCTGCTGCACACTGTGACATGGCCCCACAGTGATGTGGCCACTACTGACCTGCTGCCACTGTGACATGGCCCCCATAGTGACATGGCCACCACCGACCTGCTGCCTACTGTGATATAGCCCCCACAGTGACATGGCAACCAGTGGCCTGTTGCTCACTGTGACATGGCCACCACTGACCTGCTGCACACTGTGACATGACCTCACAGTGACATGGCCACAACTGACCTGCTGCCACTGTGACATGGCCCCCACAGTGACATGGCCAGCACTGACCTGCTTCCCACTGTGACATAGCCCCCACAGTGACATGGCAACCAGTGGCCTGTTGCTCACTGTGACATGGCCATCACTGACCTGCTGCACACTGTGACATGGCCCCACAGTGAAGTGGCCACTACTGACCTGCTGCCCACTGTGACATGGCCCCCACAGTGACATGGCCACCACTGACCTGCTGCCCACTGTGACATAGCCCCCACAGTGACATGGCCACCTGTGGCCTGTTGCTCACTGTGACATGCCCATCACTGACCTGCTGCACACTGTGACATGGCCCCACAGTGACATGGCCACCACTGACCTGCTGCAAACTGTGACATGGCCCCACAGTGACATGGCCACCACTCACCTGCTACCCAATGTGACATAGCTCCCATAGTGACATGGCCACCACTGACATGCTGCGCACTGTGACATGGACCCATAGTGACATGGCCACCACTGATCCGCTGACCACTGTGACATAGCCCCACAGTGACCTGGCCACCACTGACCTGCTACCCACTGTGACATGGCCCCCATAGTGACCTGGCCACCACTGACATGCTGCCACTGTGACATAGCCCCCATAGTGACATGGCAACCAGAGGCCTGTTACTCACTGTGACATGGCCACCACTGACCTGCTGCACACTGTGACATGACCTCACAGTGATATGGCCACCACTGACCTGCTGCCCAATGTGACATAGCCCCCATAATGACATGGCCACCACTGACCTGCTGCCCACTGTGACATGGACCCATAGTGACATGGCCACAACTGACCTGCTGCCCACTGTGACACGGTCCCAACAGTGACATGGCCACGACTGATCCGCTGACCACTGTGACATGGCCCCCATAATGACATGGGCACCACTGACATGCTGCCCACTGTGACATGGCCCCCATAGAGACTCGGCCACAACTGACCTGCTGCCCACTGTGACATAGCCCCCACAGTGACATGGCCAGCACTGACCTGCTGCCCACTGTGACATAGCCCCCACAGTGACATGGCAACCAGTGGCCTGTTGCTCACTGTGACATGGCAATCACTGACCTGCTGCACACTGTGACATGACCTCACAGTGACATGGCCACCACTGACCTGCTGCCCACTGTGACATGGCCCCCATAGTTACATGGCCACAACTGACTTGCTGCCCACTGTGACATAGCCCCCACAGTGACATGGCAACCAGTGGCCTGTTACTCACTGTGACATGGCCATCACTGACCTTCTGCACACTGTGACATGGCCCCCATAGTGACATGGCCAGCACTGACCTGCTGCCCACTGTGACATAGCCCCCACAGTGACATGGCCACCTGTGGCCTGTTGCTCACTGTGACATGGCCATCACTGACCTGCTGCACACTGTGACATGGCCCCACAGTGACGTGGCCACTACTGACCTGCTGCCCACTGTGACATGGCCCCCATAGTGACATGGCCACCACTGACCTGCTGCCCACTGTGACATGGACCCATAGTGACATGGCCACCACTGATCCGCTGACCACTGTGACATAGCCCCACAGTGACCTGGCCACCACTGACCTGCTACCCACTGTGACATGGCCCCCATAGTGACCTGGCCACCACTGACATGCTGCCCACTGTGATATAGCCCCCACAGTGACATGGCAACCAGTGGCCTGTTTCTCACTGTGACATGGCCACCACTGACCTCCTGCACACTGTGACATGACCTCAAAGTGACCTGGCCACCACTGACCTG
This sequence comes from Strix uralensis, assembly GCF_047716275.1. Taxonomy (NCBI): domain Eukaryota; kingdom Metazoa; phylum Chordata; class Aves; order Strigiformes; family Strigidae; genus Strix; species Strix uralensis. The sequence goes on from NW_027436759.1 coordinate 325,262, forward strand.
CTGCCCACTGTGACATGGCCCCCATAGTGACATGGCCACCACTGAACTGCTGCCCACTGTGACATATTCCCCACAGTGACATGGCAACCAGTGGTCTCTTGCTCACTGTGACATGGCCATCACTGACCTGCTGCACACTGTGACATGGCCCCACAGTGACGTGGCAACTACTGAACTGCTGCCCACAGTGACATGGCCCCCATAGTGACATGGAAACCACTGACCTGCTGCCCACTGTGACATGGCCCCCATAGTGACATGGCCACCACTGACCTGCTTCCCACTGTGACATGGCCCCCAAAGTGACATGGCAACCAGTGGCCTGTTGCTCACTGTGACATGGCCACCACTGACCTGCTGCACACTGTGACATGACCTCACAGTGACATGGCCACCACTGACCTGCTGCCCAATGTGACATAGCCCCCATAGTGACATGGCCACCCTGACCTGCTGCCCACTGTGACATGGACCCATAGTGACATGGCCACAACTGACCTGCTGCCCACTGTGACATAGCCCCCAACGTGACATGGGAACCAGTGGCCTGTTAATCACTGTGACATGGCCATCACTGACCTGCTGCACACTGTGACATGGCCCCACAGTGATGTGGCCACTACTGACCTGGTGCCACTGTGACATGGCCCCCATAGTGACAAGGCCACCACTGACCTGCTGACCACTGTGACATAGCCCCCACAGTGACATGGCAACCAGTGGCCTGTTGCTCACTGTGACATGGCCACCACTGACCTGCTGCACACTGTGACATGACCTCACAGTGACATGGCCACTACTGACCTGCTGCCCACTTGACATGGCACCCATAGTGACATGGCCACCACTCACCTGCTACCCAATGTGACATAGCTCCCATAGTGACATGGCCACCACTGACATGCTGCGCACTGTGACATGGACCCATAGTGACATGGCCACCACTGATCCGCTGACCACTGTGACATAGCCCCACAGTGACATGGCCACCACTGACCTGCTACCCACTGTGACATGGCCCCCATAGTGACCTGGCCACCACTGACATGCTGCCACTGTGACATAGCCCCCATAGTGACATGGCAACCAGTGGCCTGTTACTCACTGTGACATGGCCACCACTGACCTGCTGCACACTGTGACATGACCTCACAGTGACATGGCCACCACTGACCTGCTGCCCAATGTGACATAGCCCCCATAATGACATGGCCACCACTGACCTGCTGCACACTGTGACATGGACCCATAGTGACATGGCCACAACTGACCTGCTGCCCACTGTGACACGGTCCCAACAGTGACATGGCCACGACTGATCCGCTGACCACTGTGACATGGCCCCCATAATGACATGGGCACCACTGACATGCTGCCCACTGTGACATGGCCCCCATAGAGACTCGGCCACAACTGACCTGCTGCCCACTGTGACATAGCCCCCACAGTGACATGGCCAGCACTGACCTGCTGCCCACTGTGACATAGCCCCCACAGTGACATGGCCACCAGTGGCCTGTTGCTCACTGTGACATGGCCATCACTGACCTGCCGCACACTGTGACATGGCCCCACAGTGACGTGGCCACTACTGACCTGCTGCCCACTGTGACATGGCCCCCATAGTGACATGGCCACCACTGACCTGCTGCCCACTGTGACATGGCCCCCACAGTGACATGGCCACCATTGCCCTGCTGCCCACTGTGACATAGCCCCCACAGTGACATGGCCACCTGTGGCCTGTTGCTCACTGTGACATGGCCATCACTGAACTGCAGCACACTGTGACATGGCCCCACAGTGAGGTGGCCACTACTGACCTGCTGCACACTGTGGTATGGCCCCCATAGTGACATGGCCACCACTGACCTGCTGCCCACTGTGACATAGCCCCCACAGTGACATGGCAACCAGTGGCCTGTTGCTCACTGTGATATGGCCACCACTGACCTGCTGCACACTGTGACATGACCTCACAGTGACGTGGCCACTACTGACCTGCTGCCCGCTGTGACATGGCCCCCATAGTGACATGGCCACCACTGACCTGCTGCCAACTGTGACATGGCCCCCATAGTGACATCGCCACCACTGACTTGCTGCCCACTGTGACATAGCCCGCACAGTGACATGGCCACCTGTGGCCTGTTGCTCACTGTGAGATGCCCATCACTGACCTGCTGCACACTGTGACATGGCCCCACAGTGACGTGGCCACTACTGACCTGCTGCACACTGTGGTATGGCCCTCATAGTGACATGGCCACCACTGACCTGCTGCCCACTGTGACATGGCCCCCGCAGTAACATGGCAACCAGTGGCCTGTTGCTCACTGTGACATGGCAATCACTGACCTGCTGCACACTGTGACATGACCTCACAGTGACATGGCCACCACTGACCTGCTGCCCACTGTGACATAGCCCCCACAGTGACATGGCAACCAGTGGCCTGTTGCTCACTGTGACATGGCCACCACTGACCTGCTGCACACTGTGACATGACCTCACAGTGACATGGCCACCACTGACCTGCTGCCCAATGTGACATAGCCCCCATAGTGACATGGCCACCCTGACCTGCTGCCCACTGTGACATGGACCCATAGTGACATGGCCACAACTGACCTGCTGCCCACTGTGACATAGCCCCCAACGTGACATGGGAACCAGTGGCCTGTTACTCACTGTGACATGGCCATCACTGACCTGCTCCACACTGTGACATGGCCCCACAGTGATGTGGCCACTACTGACCTGGTGCCACTGTGACATGGCCACCATAGTGACAAGGCCACCACTGACCTGCTGCACACTGTGACATGGCCTCCATAGTGATATGGCCAGCAGTGACCTGCTTCCCACTGTGACATAGCCCCCACAGTGACATGGCAACCAGTGGCCTGTTGCTCACTGTGACATGGCCACCACTGACCTGCTGCACACTGTGACATGACCTCACAGTGACATGGCCACTACTGACCTGCTGCCCACTTGACATGGCACCCATAGTGACATGGCCACCACTGACCTGCTGCCCACTGTGACATAGACGCCACAGTGACATGGCAACCAGTGGCCTGTTGCTCACTGTGACATGACCTCACAGTGACATGACCACCACTGACCTGCTGCCCACTGTGACATGGACCCATAGTGACATGGCCACCACTAACCTGCTGCACACTGTGACATGGCCCCACAGTGATGTGGCCACTACTGACCTGCTGCCACTGTGACATGGCCCCCATAGTGACATGGCCACCACCGACCTGCTGCCTACTGTGATATAGCCCCCACAGTGACATGGCAACCAGTGGCCTGTTGCTCACTGTGACATGGCCACCACTGACCTGCTGCACACTGTGACATGACCTCACAGTGACATGGCCACAACTGACCTGCTGCCACTGTGACATGGCCCCCACAGTGACATGGCCAGCACTGACCTGCTTCCCACTGTGACATAGCCCCCACAGTGACATGGCAACCAGTGGCCTGTTGCTCACTGTGACATGGCCATCACTGACCTGCTGCACACTGTGACATGGCCCCACAGTGAAGTGGCCACTACTGACCTGCTGCCCACTGTGACATGGCCCCCACAGTGACATGGCCACCACTGACCTGCTGCCCACTGTGACATAGCCCCCACAGTGACATGGCCACCTGTGGCCTGTTGCTCACTGTGACATGCCCATCACTGACCTGCTGCACACTGTGACATGGCCCCACAGTGACATGGCCACCACTGACCTGCTGCAAACTGTGACATGGCCCCACAGTGACATGGCCACCACTCACCTGCTACCCAATGTGACATAGCTCCCATAGTGACATGGCCACCACTGACATGCTGCGCACTGTGACATGGACCCATAGTGACATGGCCACCACTGATCCGCTGACCACTGTGACATAGCCCCACAGTGACCTGGCCACCACTGACCTGCTACCCACTGTGACATGGCCCCCATAGTGACCTGGCCACCACTGACATGCTGCCACTGTGACATAGCCCCCATAGTGACATGGCAACCAGTGGCCTGTTACTCACTGTGACATGGCCACCACTGACCTGCTGCACACTGTGACATGACCTCACAGTGATATGGCCACCACTGACCTGCTGCCCAATGTGACATAGCCCCCATAATGACATGGCCACCACTGACCTGCTGCCCACTGTGACATGGACCCATAGTGACATGGCCACAACTGACCTGCTGCCCACTGTGACACGGTCCCAACAGTGACATGGCCACGACTGATCCGCTGACCACTGTGACATGGCCCCCATAATGACATGGGCACCACTGACATGCTGCCCACTGTGACATGGCCCCCATAGAGACTCGGCCACAACTGACCTGCTGCCCACTGTGACATAGCCCCCACAGTGACATGGCCAGCACTGACCTGCTGCCCACTGTGACATAGCCCCCACAGTGACATGGCCACCAGTGGCCTGTTGCTCACTGTGACATGGCCATCACTGACCTGCTGCACACTGTGACATGGCCCCACAGTGACGTGGCCACTACTGACCTGCTGCCCACTGTGACATGGCCCCCATAGTGACATGGCCACCACTGACCTGCTGCCCACTGTGACATGGCCCCCACAGTGACATGGCCACCATTGACCTGCTGCCCACTGTGACATAGCCCCCACAGTGACATGGCCACCTGTGGCCTGTTGCTCACTGTGACATGGCCATCACTGACCTGCAGCACACTGTGACATGGCCCCACAGTGAGGTGGCCACTACTGACCTGCTGCACACTGTGGTATGGCCCCCATAGTGACATGGCCACCACTGACCTGCTGCCCACTGTGACATAGCCCCCACAGTGACATGGCAACCAGTGGCCTGTTGCTCACTGTGATATGGCCACCACTGACCTGCTGCACACTGTGACATGACCTCACAGTGATGTGGCCACTACTGACCTGCTGCCCGCTGTGACATGGCCCCCATAGTGACATGGCCACCACTGACCTGCTGCCAACTCTGACATGGCCCCCATAGTGACATGGCCACCACTGACTTGCTGCCCACTGTGACATAGCCCGCACAGTGACATGGCCACCTGTGGCCTGTTGCTCACTGTGACATGCCCATCACTGACCTGCTGCACACTGTGACATGGCCCCACAGTGACGTGGCCACTACTGACCTGCTGCACACTGTGGTATGGCCCTCATAGTGACATGGCCACCACTGACCTGCTGCACACTGTGACATAGCCCCCGCAGTGACATGGCAACCAGTGGCCTGTTGCTCACTGTGACATGGCAATCACTGACCTGCTGCACACTGTGACATGACCTCACAGTGACATGGCCACCACTGACCTGCTGCCCACTGTGACATGGCCCCCATAGATACAAGGCCACAACTGACTTGCTGCCCACTGTGACATAGCCCCCACAGTGACATGGCAACCAGTGGCCTGTTACTCACTGTGACATGGCCATCACTGACCTTCTGCACACTGTGACATGGCCCCACAGTGACGTGGCCACTACTGACCTGCTGCACACTGTGGTATGGCCCCCATAGTGACATGGCCACCACTGACCTGCTGCCCACTATGACATATCCCCCACAGTGACATGGCAACCAGTGGCCTGTTGCTCACTGTGACATGGCCACCACTGACCTGCTGCACACTGTGACATAGCCCCCACAGTGACATGGCCACCTGTGGCCTGTTGCTCACTGTGACATGCTCATCACTGACCTGCTGCACACTGTGACATGGCCCCATAGTTACATGGCCACCACTGACCTGCTGCCCACTGTGACATAGCCCGCACAGTGACATGGCCACCTGTGGCCTGTTGCTCACTGTGACATGCCCATCACTGACCTGCTGCACACTGTGACATGGCCCCACAGTGACGTGGCCACTACTGACCTGCTGCCCACTGTGACATGGCCCCCATAGTGACATGGCCACCACTGACCTGCTTCCCTCTGTGACATGGACCCATAGTGACATGGCCACCACTGATCCGCTGACCACTGTGACATAGCCCCACAGTGACCTGGCCACCACTGACCTGCTACCCACTGTGACATGGCCCCCATACTGACCTGGCCACCACTGACATGCTGCCCACTGTGATTTAGCCCCCAGAGTGACATGGCAACCAGTGGCCTGTTTCTCACTGTGATATGGCCACCACTGACCTGCTGCACACTGTGACATGACCTCAAAGTGACATGGCCACCACTAACCTGCTGCCCACTGTGACATAGCCCCCAAAGTGACATGGCAACCAGTGGCCTGTTGCTCACTGTGACATGGCCACCACTGACCTGCTGCACACTGTGACATGGCGCCACAGTGACATGGCCACCACTGACCTGCTGCCCAATGTGACATAGCCCCCATAATGACATGGCCACCACTGACCTGCTGCACACTGTGACATGGCCCCACAGTGACGTGGCCACTACTGACCTGCTGCCCACTGTGACATGGCCCCCATAGTGACATGGCCACCACTGACCTGCTGCCCACTGTGACATAGCCCGCACAGTGACATGGCCACCTGTGGCCTGTTGCTCACTGTGAGATGCCCATCACTGACCTGCTGCACACTGTGACATGGCCCCACAGTGACGTGGCCACTACTGACCTGCTGCACACTGTGGTATGGCCCCCATAGTGACATGGCCACCACTGACCTGCTGCCCACTGTGACATAGCCCCCACAGTGACATGGCAACCAGTGGCCTGTTGCTCACTGTGACATGGCCACCACTGACCTGCTGCACACTGTGACATGACCTCACAGTGACGTGGCCACTACTGACCTGCTGCCCGCTGTGACATGGCCCCCATAGTGACATGGGCACCACTGACCTGCTGCCAACTGTGACATGGCCCCCATAGTGACATGGCCACCACTGACCTGCTGCCCACTGTGACATAGCCCGCACAGTGACATGGCCACCTGTGGCCTGTTGCTCACTGTGAGATGCCCATCACTGACCTGCTGCACACTGTGACATGGCCCCACAGTGACGTGGCCACTACTGACCTGCTGCACACTGTGGTATGGCCCTCATAGTGACATGGCCACCACTGACCTGCTGCCCACTGTGACATAGCCCCCACAGTGACATGGCAACCAGTGGCCTGTTGCTCACTGTGACATGGCCACCACTGACCTGCTGCACACTGTGACATGACCTCACAGTGACATGGCCACAACTGACCTGCTGCCACTGTGACATGGCCCCCACAGTGACATGGCCAGCACTGACCTGCTTCCCACTGTGACATAGCCCCCACAGTGACATGGCAACCAGTGGCCTGTTGCTCACTGTGACATGGCCATCACTGACCTGCTGCACACTGTGACATGGCCCCACAGTGAAGTGGCCACTACTGACCTGCTGCCCACTGTGACATGGCCCCCACAGTGACATGGCCACCACTGACCTGCTGCCCACTGTGACATAGCCCCCACAGTGACATGGCCACCTGTGGCCTGTTGCTCACTGTGACATGCCCATCACTGACCTGCTGCACACTGTGACATGGCCCCACAGTGACATGGCCACCACTGACCTGCTGCAAACTGTGACATGGCCCCACAGTGACATGGCCACCACTCACCTGCTACCCAATGTGACATAGCTCCCATAGTGACATGGCCACCACTGACATGCTGCGCACTGTGACATGGACCCATAGTGACATGGCCACCACTGATCCGCTGACCACTGTGACATAGCCCCACAGTGACCTGGCCACCACTGACCTGCTACCCACTGTGACATGGCCCCCATAGTGACCTGGCCACCACTGACATGCTGCCACTGTGACATAGCCCCCATAGTGACATGGCAACCAGTGGCCTGTTACTCACTGTGACATGGCCACCACTGACCTGCTGCACACTGTGACATGACCTCACAGTGATATGGCCACCACTGACCTGCTGCCCAATGTGACATAGCCCCCATAATGACATGGCCACCACTGACCTGCTGCCCACTGTGACATGGACCCATAGTGACATGGCCACAACTGACCTGCTGCCCACTGTGACACGGTCCCAACAGTGACATGGCCACGACTGATCCGCTGACCACTGTGACATGGCCCCCATAATGACATGGGCACCACTGACATGCTGCCCACTGTGACATGGCCCCCATAGAGACTCGGCCACAACTGACCTGCTGCCCACTGTGACATAGCCCCCACAGTGACATGGCCAGCACTGACCTGCTGCCCACTGTGACATAGCCCCCACAGTGACATGGCCACCAGTGGCCTGTTGCTCACTGTGACATGGCCATCACTGACCTGCTGCACACTGTGACATGGCCCCACAGTGACGTGGCCACTACTGACCTGCTGCCCACTGTGACATGGCCCCCATAGTGACATGGCCACCACTGACCTGCTGCCCACTGTGACATGGCCCCCACAGTGACATGGCCACCATTGACCTGCTGCCCACTGTGACATAGCCCCCACAGTGACATGGCCACCTGTGGCCTGTTGCTCACTGTGACATGGCCATCACTGACCTGCAGCACACTGTGACATGGCCCCACAGTGAGGTGGCCACTACTGACCTGCTGCACACTGTGGTATGGCCCCCATAGTGACATGGCCACCACTGACCTGCTGCCCACTGTGACATAGCCCCCACAGTGACATGGCAACCAGTGGCCTGTTGCTCACTGTGATATGGCCACCACTGACCTGCTGCACACTGTGACATGACCTCACAGTGATGTGGCCACTACTGACCTGCTGCCCGCTGTGACATGGCCCCCATAGTGACATGGCCACCACTGACCTGCTGCCAACTGTGACATGGACACCATAGTGACATGGCCACCACTGACTTGCTGCCCACTGTGACATAGCCCGCACAGTGACATGGCCACCTGTGGCCTCTTGCTCACTGTGACATGCCCATCACTGACCTGCTGCACACTGTGACATGGCCCCACAGTGACGTGGCCACTACTGACCTGCTGCACACTGTGGTATGGCCCTCATAGTGACATGGCCACCACTGACCTGCTGCACACTGTGACATGGCCCCCATAGATACATGGCCACAACTGACTTGCTGCCCACTGTGACATAGCCCCCACAGTGACATGGCAACCAGTGGCCTGTTACTCACTGTGACATGGCCATCACTGACCTTCTGCACACTGTGACATGGCCCCACAGTGACGTGGCCACTACTGACCTGCTGCACACTGTGGTATGGCCCCCATAGTGACATGGCCACCACTGACCTGCTGCCCACTATGACAAATCCCCCACAGTGACATGGCAACCAGTGGCCTGTTGCTCACTGTGACATGGCCACCACTGACCTGCTGCACACTGTGACATAGCCCCCACAGTGACATGGCCACCTGTGGCCTGTTGCTCACTGTGACATGCTCATCACTGACCTGCTGCACACTGTGACATGGCCCCATAGTTACATGGCCACCACTGACCTGCTGCCCACTGTGACATAGCCCGCACAGTGACATGGCCACCTGTGGCCTGTTGCTCACTGTGACATGCCCATCACTGACCTGCTGCACACTGTGACATGGCCCCACAGTGACGTGGCCACTACTGACCTGCTGCCCACTGTGACATGGCCCCCATAGTGACATGGCCACCACTGACCTGCTTCCCTCTGTGACATGGACCCATAGTGACATGGCCACCACTGATCCGCTGACCACTGTGACATAGCCCCACAGTGACCTGGCCACCACTGACCTGCTACCCACTGTGACATGGCCCCCATACTGACCTGGCCACCACTGACATGCTGCCCACTGTGATTTAGCCCCCAGAGTGACATGGCCACCAGTGGCCTGTTGCTCACTGTGACATGGCCATCACTGACCTGCCGCACACTGTGACATGGCCCCACAGTGACGTGGCCACTACTGACCTGCTGCCCACTGTGACATGGCCCCCATAGTGACATGGCCACCACTGACCTGCTGCCCACTGTGACATGGCCCCCACAGTGACATGGCCACCATTGACCTGCTGCCCACTGTGACATAGCCCCCACAGTGACATGGCCACCTGTGGCCTGTTGCTCACTGTGACATGGCCATCACTGAACTGCAGCACACTGTGACATGGCCCCACAGTGAGGTGGCCACTACTGACCTGCTGCACACTGTGGTATGGCCCCCATAGTGACATGGCCACCACTGACCTGCTGCCCACTGTGACATAGCCCCCACAGTGACATGGCAACCAGTGGCCTGTTGCTCACTGTGATATGGCCACCACTGACCTGCTGCACACTGTGACATGACCTCACAGTGACGTGGCCACTACTGACCTGCTGCCCGCTGTGACATGGCCCCCATAGTGACATGGCCACCACTGACCTGCTGCCAACTGTGACATGGCCCCCATAGTGACATGGCCACCACTGACTTGCTGCCCACTGTGACATAGCCCGCACAGTGACATGGCCACCTGTGGCCTGTTGCTCACTGTGAGATGCCCATCACTGACCTGCTGCACACTGTGACATGGCCCCACAGTGACGTGGCCACTACTGACCTGCTGCACACTGTGGTATGGCCCTCATAGTGACATGGCCACCACTGACCTGCTGCCCACTGTGACATGGCCCCCGCAGTAACATGGCAACCAGTGGCCTGTTGCTCACTGTGACATGGCAATCACTGACCTGCTGCACACTGTGACATGACCTCACAGTGACATGGCCACCACTGACCTGCTGCCCACTGTGACATAGCCCCCACAGTGACATGGCAACCAGTGGCCTGTTGCTCACTGTGACATGGCCACCACTGACCTGCTGCACACTGTGACATGACCTCACAGTGACATGGCCACCACTGACCTGCTGCCCAATGTGACATAGCCCCCATAGTGACATGGCCACCCTGACCTGCTGCCCACTGTGACATGGACCCATAGTGACATGGCCACAACTGACCTGCTGCCCACTGTGACATAGCCCCCAACGTGACATGGGAACCAGTGGCCTGTTACTCACTGTGACATGGCCATCACTGACCTGCTCCACACTGTGACATGGCCCCACAGTGATGTGGCCACTACTGACCTGGTGCCACTGTGACATGGCCACCATAGTGACAAGGCCACCACTGACCTGCTGCACACTGTGACATGGCCTCCATAGTGATATGGCCAGCAGTGACCTGCTTCCCACTGTGACATAGCCCCCACAGTGACATGGCAACCAGTGGCCTGTTGCTCACTGTGACATGGCCACCACTGACCTGCTGCACACTGTGACATGACCTCACAGTGACATGGCCACTACTGACCTGCTGCCCACTTGACATGGCACCCATAGTGACATGGCCACCACTGACCTGCTGCCCACTGTGACATAGACCCCACAGTGACATGGCAACCAGTGGCCTGTTGCTCACTGTGACATGACCTCACAGTGACATGACCACCACTGACCTGCTGCCCACTGTGACATGGACCCATAGTGACTTGGCCACCACTAACCTGCTGCACACTGTGACATGGACCCATAGTGACATGGCCACAACTGACCTGCTGCCCACTGTGACACGGTCCCAACAGTGACATGGCCACGACTGATCCGCTGACCACTGTGACATGGCCCCCATAATGACATGGGCACCACTGACATGCTGCCCACTGTGACATGGCCCCCATAGAGACTCGGCCACAACTGACCTGCTGCCCACTGTGACATAGCCCCCACAGTGACATGGCCAGCACTGACCTGCTGCCCACTGTGACATAGCCCCCACAGTGACATGGCCACCAGTGGCCTGTTGCTCACTGTGACATGGCCATCACTGACCTGCTGCACACTGTGACATGGCCCCACAGTGACGTGGCCACTACTGACCTGCTGCCCACTGTGACATGGCCCCCATAGTGACATGGCCACCACTGACCTGCTGCCCAATGTGACATGGCCCCCACAGTGACATGGCCACCATTGACCTGCTGCCCACTGTGACATAGCCCCCACAGTGACATGGCCACCTGTGGCCTGTTGCTCACTGTGACATGGCCATCACTGACCTGCAGCACACTGTGACATGGCCCCACAGTGAGGTGGCCACTACTGACCTGCTGCACACTGTGGTATGGCCCCCATAGTGACATGGCCACCACTGACCTGCTGCCCACTGTGACATAGCCCCCACAGTGACATGGCAACCAGTGGCCTGTTGCTCACTGTGATATGGCCACCACTGACCTGCTGCACACTGTGACATGACCTCACAGTGATGTGGCCACTACTGACCTGCTGCCCGCTGTGACATGGCCCCCATAGTGACATGGCCACCACTGACCTGCTGCCAACTCTGACATGGCCCCCATAGTGACATGGCCACCACTGACTTGCTGCCCACTGTGACATAGCCCGCACAGTGACATGGCCACCTGTGGCCTGTTGCTCACTGTGACATGCCCATCACTGACCTGCTGCACACTGTGACATGGCCCCACAGTGACGTGGCCACTACTGACCTGCTGCACACTGTGGTATGGCCCTCATAGTGACATGGCCACCACTGACCTGCTGCACACTGTGACATAGCCCCCGCAGTGACATGGCAACCAGTGGCCTGTTGCTCACTGTGACATGGCAATCACTGACCTGCTGCACACTGTGACATGACCTCACAGTGACATGGCCACCACTGACCTGCTGCCCACTGTGACATGGCCCCCATAGATACAAGGCCACAACTGACTTGCTGCCCACTGTGACATAGCCCCCACAGTGACATGGCAACCAGTGGCCTGTTACTCACTGTGACATGGCCATCACTGACCTTCTGCACACTGTGACATGGCCCCACAGTGACGTGGCCACTACTGACCTGCTGCACACTGTGGTATGGCCCCCATAGTGACATGGCCACCACTGACCTGCTGCCCACTATGACATATCCCCCACAGTGACATGGCAACCAGTGGCCTGTTGCTCACTGTGACATGGCCACCACTGACCTGCTGCACACTGTGACATAGCCCCCACAGTGACATGGCCACCTGTGGCCTGTTGCTCACTGTGACATGCTCATCACTGACCTGCTGCACACTGTGACATGGCCCCATAGTTACATGGCCACCACTGACCTGCTGCCCACTGTGACATAGCCCGCACAGTGACATGGCCACCTGTGGCCTGTTGCTCACTGTGACATGCCCATCACTGACCTGCTCCACACTGTGACATGGCCCCACAGTGACGTGGCCACTACTGACCTGCTGCCCACTGTGACATGGCCCCCATAGTGACATGGCCACCACTGACCTGCTTCCCTCTGTGACATGGACCCATAGTGACATGGCCACCACTGATCCGCTGACCACTGTGACATAGCCCCACAGTGACCTGGCCACCACTGACCTGCTACCCACTGTGACATGGCCCCCATACTGACCTGGCCACCACTGACATGCTGCCCACTGTGATTTAGCCCCCAGAGTGACATGGCAACCAGTGGCCTGTTTCTCACTGTGATATGGCCACCACTGACCTGCTGCACACTGTGACATGACCTCAAAGTGACATGGCCACCACTAACCTGCTGCCCACTGTGACATAGCCCCCAAAGTGACATGGCAACCAGTGGCCTGTTGCTCACTGTGACATGGCCACCACTGACCTGCTGCACACTGTGACATGGCGCCACAGTGACATGGCCACCACTGACCTGCTGCCCAATGTGACATAGCCCCCATAATGACATGGCCACCACTGACCTGCTGCACACTGTGACATGGCCCCACAGTGACGTGGCCACTACTGACCTGCTGCCCACTGTGACATGGCCCCCATAGTGACATGGCCACCACTGACCTGCTGCCCACTGTGACATAGCCCGCACAGTGACATGGCCACCTGTGGCCTGTTGCTCACTGTGAGATGCCCATCACTGACCTGCTGCACACTGTGACATGGCCCCACAGTGACGTGGCCACTACTGACCTGCTGCACACTGTGGTATGGCCCCCATAGTGACATGGCCACCACTGACCTGCTGCCCACTGTGACATAGCCCCCACAGTGACATGGCAACCAGTGGCCTGTTGCTCACTGTGACATGGCCACCACTGACCTGCTGCACACTGTGACATGACCTCACAGTGACGTGGCCACTACTGACCTGCTGCCCGCTGTGACATGGCCCCCATAGTGACATGGGCACCACTGACCTGCTGCCAACTGTGACATGGCCCCCATAGTGACATGGCCACCACTGACCTGCTGCCCACTGTGACATAGCCCGCACAGTGACATGGCCACCTGTGGCCTGTTGCTCACTGTGAGATGCCCATCACTGACCTGCTGCACACTGTGACATGGCCCCACAGTGACGTGGCCACTACTGACCTGCTGCACACTGTGGTATGGCCCTCATAGTGACATGGCCACCACTGACCTGCTGCCCACTGTGACATAGCCCCCACAGTGACATGGCAACCAGTGGCCTGTTGCTCACTGTGACATGGCCACCACTGACCTGCTGCACACTGTGACATGACCTCACAGTGACATGGCCACAACTGACCTGCTGCCACTGTGACATGGCCCCCACAGTGACATGGCCAGCACTGACCTGCTTCCCACTGTGACATAGCCCCCACAGTGACATGGCAACCAGTGGCCTGTTGCTCACTGTGACATGGCCATCACTGACCTGCTGCACACTGTGACATGGCCCCACAGTGAAGTGGCCACTACTGACCTGCTGCCCACTGTGACATGGCCCCCACAGTGACATGGCCACCACTGACCTGCTGCCCACTGTGACATAGCCCCCACAGTGACATGGCCACCTGTGGCCTGTTGCTCACTGTGACATGCCCATCACTGACCTGCTGCACACTGTGACATGGCCCCACAGTGACATGGCCACCACTGACCTGCTGCAAACTGTGACATGGCCCCACAGTGACATGGCCACCACTCACCTGCTACCCAATGTGACATAGCTCCCATAGTGACATGGCCACCACTGACATGCTGCGCACTGTGACATGGACCCATAGTGACATGGCCACCACTGATCCGCTGACCACTGTGACATAGCCCCACAGTGACCTGGCCACCACTGACCTGCTACCCACTGTGACATGGCCCCCATAGTGACCTGGCCACCACTGACATGCTGCCACTGTGACATAGCCCCCATAGTGACATGGCAACCAGTGGCCTGTTACTCACTGTGACATGGCCACCACTGACCTGCTGCACACTGTGACATGACCTCACAGTGATATGGCCACCACTGACCTGCTGCCCAATGTGACATAGCCCCCATAATGACATGGCCACCACTGACCTGCTGCCCACTGTGACATGGCCCCCACAGTGACATGGCCACCATTGACCTGCTGCCCACTGTGACATAGCCCCCACAGTGACATGGCCACCTGTGGCCTGTTGCTCACTGTGACATGGCCATCACTGACCTGCAGCACACTGTGACATGGCCCCACAGTGAGGTGGCCACTACTGACCTGCTGCACACTGTGGTATGGCCCCCGTAGTGACATGGCCACCACTGACCTGCTGCCCACTGTGACATAGCCCCCACAGTGACATGGCAACCAGTGGCCTGTTGCTCACTGTGATATGGCCACCACTGACCTGCTGCACACTGTGACATGACCTCACAGTGATGTGGCCACTACTGACCTGCTGCCCGCTGTGACATGGCCCCCATAGTGACATGGCCACCACTGACCTGCTGCCAACTGTGACATGGACACCATAGTGACATGGCCACCACTGACTTGCTGCCCACTGTGACATAGCCCGCACAGTGACATGGCCACCTGTGGCCTGTTGCTCACTGTGACATGCCCATCACTGACCTGCTGCACACTGTGACATGGCCCCACAGTGACGTGGCCACTACTGACCTGCTGCACACTGTGGTATGGCCCTCATAGTGACATGGCCACCACTGACCTGCTGCACACTGTGACATGGCCCCCATAGATACATGGCCACAACTGACTTGCTGCCCACTGTGACATAGCCCCCACAGTGACATGGCAACCAGTGGCCTGTTACTCACTGTGACATGGCCATCACTGACCTTCTGCACACTGTGACATGGCCCCACAGTGACGTGGCCACTACTGACCTGCTGCACACTGTGGTATGGCCCCCATAGTGACATGGCCACCACTGACCTGCTGCCCACTATGACAAATCCCCCACAGTGACATGGCAACCAGTGGCCTGTTGCTCACTGTGACATGGCCACCACTGACCTGCTGCACACTGTGACATAGCCCCCACAGTGACATGGCCACCTGTGGCCTGTTGCTCACTGTGACATGCTCATCACTGACCTGCTGCACACTGTGACATGGCCCCATAGTTACATGGCCACCACTGACCTGCTGCCCACTGTGACATAGCCCGCACAGTGACATGGCCACCTGTGGCCTGTTGCTCACTGTGACATGCCCATCACTGACCTGCTGCACACTGTGACATGGCCCTACAGTGACGTGGCCACTACTGACCTGCTGCCCACTGTGACATGGCCCCCATAGTGACATGGCCACCACTGACCTGCTTCCCTCTGTGACATGGACCCATAGTGACATGGCCACCACTGATCCGCTGACCACTGTGACATAGCCCCACAGTGACCTGGCCACCACTGACCTGCTACCCACTGTGACATGGCCCCCATACTGACCTGGCCACCACTGACATGCTGCCCACTGTGATTTAGCCCCCAGAGTGACATGGCAACCAGTGGCCTGTTGCTCACTGTGATATGGCCACCACTGACCTGCTGCACACTGTGACATGGCGCCACAGTGACATGGCCACCACTGACCTGCTGCCCAATGTGACATAGCCCCCATAATGACATGGCCACCACTGACCTGCTGCACACTGTGACATGGCCCCACAGTGACGTGGCCACTACTGACCTGCTGCCCACTGTGACATGGTCCCCATAGTGACATGGCCACCACTGACCTGCTGCCCACTGTGACATAGCCCCCACAGTGACATGGCCACCTGTGGCCTGTTGCTCACTGTGAGATGCCCATCACTGACCTGCTGCACACTGTGACATGGCCCCACAGTGACGTGGCCACTACTGACCTGCTGCACACTGTGGTATGGCCCCCATAGTGACATGGCCACCACTGACCTGCTGCCCACTGTGACATAGCCCCCACAGTGACATGGCAACCAGTGGCCTGTTGCTCACTGTGACATGGCCACCACTGACCTGCTGCACACTGTGACATGACCTCACAGTGACGTGGCCACTACTGACCTGCTGCCCGCTGTGACATGGCCCCCATAGTGACATGGGCACCACTGACCTGCTGCCAAATGTGACATGGCCCCCATAGTGACATGGCCACCACTGACCTGCTGCCCACTGTGACATAGCCCGCACAGTGACATGGCCACCTGTGGCCTGTTGCTCACTGTGAGATGCCCATCACTGACCTGCTGCACACTGTGACATGGCCCCACAGTGACGTGGCTACTACTGACCTGCTGCACACTGTGGTATGGCCCTCATAGTGACATGGCCACCACTGACCTGCTGCCCACTGTCACATGGCCCCCATAGTTACATGGCCACAACTGACTTGCTGCCCACTGTGACATAGCCCCCACAGTGACATGGCAACCAGTGGCCTGTTACTCACTGTGACATGGCCATCACTGACCTTCTGCACACTGTGACATGGCCCCACAGTGACGTGGCCAATACTGACCTGCTGCACACTGTGGTATGGCCCCCATAGTGACATGGCCACCACTGACCTGCTGCCCACTATGACATATCCCCCACAGTGACATGGCAACCAGTGGCCTCTTGCTCACTGTGACATGCCCACCACTGACCTGCTGCACACTGTGACATGGCCCCCATAGTGACATGGCCAGCACTGACCTGCTGCCCACTGTGACATAGCCCCCACAGTGACATGGCCACCTGTGGCCTGTTACTCACTGTGACATGCCCATCACTGACCTGCTGCACACTGTGACATGGCCCCATAGTTACATGGCCACCACTGACCTGCTGCCCACTGTGACATAGCCCCCACAGTTACATGGCCACCTGTGGCCTGTTGCTCACTGTGACATGGCCATCACTGACCTGCTGCACACTGTGACATGGCCCCATAGTGACGTGGCCACTACTGACCTGCTGCCCACTGTGACATGGCCCCCATAGTGACATGGCCACCACTGACCTGCTGCCCACTGTGACATGGACCCATAGTGACATGGCCACCACTGATCCGCTGACCACTGTGACATAGCCCCACAGTGACCTGGCCACCACTGACCTGCTACCCACTGTGACATGGCCCCCATAGTGACCTGGCCACCACTGACATGCTGCCCACTGTGATTTAGCCCCCACAGTGACATGGCAACCAGTGTCCTGTTTCTCACTGTGACATGGCCACCACTGACCTGCTGCACACTGTGGTATGGCCCTCATAGTGACCTGGCCACCACTGACCTGCTGCCCACTGTGACATAGCCCCCACCGTGACATGGCAACCAGTGGCCTGTTGCTCACTGTGACATGGCAATCACTGACCTGCTGCACACTGTGACATGACCTCACAGTGACATGGCCACCACTGACCAGCTGCCCAGTGTGACATGCCCCCATAGTGACCTGGCCACCACTGACATGCTGCCCACTGTGATTTAGCCCCCACAGTGACATGGCAACCAGTGGCCTGTTTCTCACTGTGACATGGCCACCACTGACCTGCTGCACACTGTGACATGACCTCAAAGTGACATGGCCACCACTAACCTGCTGCCCACTGTGACATAGCCCCCAAAGTGACATGGCAACCAGTGGCCTGTTGCTCACTGTGACATGGCCACCACTGACCTGCTGCACACTGTGACATGGCCCCACAGTGAAGTGGCCACTACTGACCTGCTGCCCACTGTGACATGGCCCCCACAGTGACATGGCCACCACTGTCCTGCTGCACACTGTGACATAGCCCCCACAGTGACATGGCCACCTGTGGCCTGTTGCTCACTGTGACATGCCCATCACTGACCTGCTGCACACTGTGACATGGCCCCACAGTGACATGGCCATCACTGACCTTCTGCACACTGTGACATGGCCCCACAGTGACCTGGCCACTACTGACCTGCTGCACACTGTGGTATGGCCCCCATAGTGACATGGCCACCACTGACCTGCTGCCCACTATGACATATCCCCCACAGTGACATGGCAACCAGTGGCCTGTTGCTCACTGTGACATGGCCACCACTGACCTGCTGCACACTGTGACATAGCCCCCACAGTGACATGGCCACCTGTGGCCTGTTGCTCACTGTGACATGCCCATCACTGACCTGCTGCACACTGTGACATGGCCCCATAGTTACATGGCCACCACTGACCTGCTGCCCACTGTGACATGGCCCCCATAGTGACATGGCCACCACTGACCTGCTGCCCACTGTGACATGGACCCATAGTGACATGGCCACCACTGATCCGCTGACCACTGTGACATAGCCCCACAGTGACCTGGCCACCACTGACCTGCTACCCACTGTGACATGGCCCCCATAGTGACCTGGCCACCACTGACATGCTGCCCACTGTGACATAGCCCCCACAGTGACATGGCAACCAGTGGCCTGTTACTCACTGTGACATGGCCATCACTGACCTGCTGCACACTGTGACATGGCCCCACAGTGACGTGGCCACTACTGACCTGCTGCACACTGTGGTATGGCCCCCATAGTGACATGGCCACCACTGACCTGCTGCCCACTATGACATATCCCCCACAGTGACATGGCAACCAGTGGCCTGTTGCTCACTGTGACATGGCCACCACTGACCTGCTGCACACTGTGACATGACCTCACAGTGACATGGCCACTACTGACCTGCTGCCACTGTGACATGGCCCCCACAGTGACATGGCCAGCACTGACCTGCTGTCCACTGTGACATAGCCCCCACAGTGACATGGCAACCAGTGGCCTGTTGCTCACTGTGACATGGCCATCACTGACCTGCTGCACACTGTGACATGGCCCCACAGTGAAGTGGCCACTACTGACCTGCTGCCCACTGTGACATGGCCCCCACAGTGACATGGCCACCACTGACCTGCTGCCCACTGTGACATAGCCCCCACATTGACATGGCCACCTGTGGCCTGTTGCTCACTGTGACATGCCCATCACTGACCTGCTGCACACTGTGACATGGCCCCACAGTGACATGGCCACCACTGACCTGCTGCAAACTGTGACATGGCCCCACAGTGACATGGCCACCACTCACCTGCTACCCAATGTGACATAGCTCCCATAGTGACATGGCCACCACTGACATGCTGCGCACTGTGACATGGACCCATAGTGACATGGCCACCACTGATCCGCTGACCACTGTGACATAGCCCCACAGTGACCTGGCCACCACTGACCTGCTACCCACTGTGACATGGCCCCCATAGTGACCTGGCCACCACTGACATGCTGCCACTGTGACATAGCCCCCATAGTGACATGGCAACCAGTGGCCTGTTACTCACTGTGACATGGCCACCAATGACCTGCTGCACACTGTGACATGACCTCACAGTGACATGGCCACCACTGACCTGCTGCCCAATGTGACATAGCCCCCATAATGACATGGCCACCACTGACCTGCTGCACACTGTGACATGGACCCATAGTGACATGGCCACAACTGACCTGCTGCCCACTGTGACACGGTCCCAACAGTGACATGGCCACGACTGATCCGCTGACCACTGTGACATGGCCCCCATAATGACATGGGCACCACTGACATGCTGCCCACTGTGACATGGCCCCCATAGAGACTCGGCCACAACTGACCTGCTGCCCACTGTGACATAGCCCCCACAGTGACATGGCCAGCACTGACCTGCTGCCCACTGTGACAGAGCCCCCACAGTGACATGGCCACCAGTGGCCTGTTGCTCACTGTGACATGGCCATCACTGACCTGCTGCACACTGTGACATGGCCCCACAGTGACGTGGCCACTACTGACCTGCTGCCCACTGTGACATGGCCCCCATAGTGACATGGCCACCACTGACCTGCTGCCCACTGTGACATGGCCCCCACAGTGACATGGCCACCATTGACCTGCTGCCCACTGTGACATAGCCCCCACAGTGACATGGCCACCTGTGGCCTGTTGCTCACTGTGACATGGCCATCACTGACCTGCAGCACACTGTGACATGGCCCCACAGTGAGGTGGCCACTACTGACCTGCTGCACACTGTGGTATGGCCCCCATAGTGACATGGCCACCACTGACCTGCTGCCCACTGTGACATAGCCCCCACAGTGACATGGCAACCAGTGGCCTGTTGCTCACTGTGATATGGCCACCACTGACCTGCTGCACACTGTGACATGACCTCACAGTGACGTGGCCACTACTGACCTGCTGCCCGCTGTGACATGGCCCCCATAGTGACATGGCCACCACTGACCTGCTGCCAACTGTGACATGGCCCCCATAGTGACATGGCCACCACTGACTTGCTGCCCACTGTGACATAGCCCCCACAGTGACATGGCCACCTGTGGCCTGTTGCTCACTGTGAGATGCCCATCACTGACCTGCTGCACACTGTGACATGGCCCCACAGTGACGTGGCCACTACTGACCTGCTGCACAGTGTGGTATGGCCCTCATAGTGACATGGCCACCACTGACCTGCTGCCCACTGTGACATAGCCCCCGCAGTGACATGGCAACCAGTGGCCTGTTGCTCACTGTGAGATGCCCATCACTGACCTGCTGCACACTGTGACATGACCTCACAGTGACATGGCCACCACTGACCTGCTGCCCACTGTGACATAGCCCCCACAGTGACATGGCAACCAGTGGCCTGTTGCTCACTGTGACATGGCCACCACTGACCTGCTGCACACTGTGACATGACCTCACAGTGACATGGCCACCACTGACCTGCTGCCCAATGTGACATAGCCCCCATAGTGACATAGCCACCCTGACCTGCTGCCCACTGTGACATGGACCCATAGTGACATGGCCACAACTGACCTGCTGCCCACTGTGACATAGCCCCCAACGTGACATGGGAACCAGTGGCCTGTTACTCACAGTGACATGACCACCACTGACCTGCTGCCCACTGTGACATGGACCCATAGTGACATGGCCACCCCTGACCTGCTGCACACTGTGACATGGCCCCACAGTGATGTGGCCACTACTGACCTGCTGCCACTGTGACATGGCCCCCATAGTGACATGGCCACCACCGACCTGCTGCCCCCTGTGACATAGCCCCCACAGTGACATGGCAACCAGTGGCCTGTTGCTCACTGTGACATGGCCACCACTGACCTGCTGCACACTGTGACATGACCTCACAGTGACATGGCCACAACTGACCTGCTGCCACTGTGACATGGCCCCCACAGTGACATGGCCACCACTGATCCGCTGACCACTGTGACATAGCCCCACAGTGACCTGGCCACCACTGACCTGCTACCCACTGTGACATGGCCCCCATAGTGACCTGGCCACCACTGACATGCTGCCACTGTGACATAGCCCCCATAGTGACATGGCAACCAGTGGCCTGTTACTCACTGTGACATGGCCACCAATGACCTGCTGCACACTGTGACATGACCTCACAGTGACATGGCCACCACTGACCTGCTGCCCAATGTGACATAGCCCCCATAATGACATGGCCACCACTGACCTGCTGCACACTGTGACATGGACCCATAGTGACATGGCCACAACTGACCTGCTGCCCACTGTGACACGGTCCCAACAGTGACATGGCCACGACTGATCCGCTGACCACTGTGACATGGCCCCCATAATGACATGGGCACCACTGACATGCTGCCCACTGTGACATGGCCCCCATAGAGACTCGGCCACAACTGACCTGCTGCCCACTGTGACATAGCCCCCACAGTGACATGGCCAGCACTGACCTGCTGCCCACTGTGACAGAGCCCCCACAGTGACATGGCCACCAGTGGCCTGTTGCTCACTGTGACATGGCCATCACTGACCTGCTGCACACTGTGACATGGCCCCACAGTGACGTGGCCACTACTGACCTGCTGCCCACTGTGACATGGCCCCCATAGTGACATGGCCACCACTGACCTGCTGCCCACTGTGACATGGCCCCCACAGTGACATGGCCACCATTGACCTGCTGCCCACTGTGACATAGCCCCCACAGTGACATGGCCACCTGTGGCCTGTTGCTCACTGTGACATGGCCATCACTGAACTGCAGCACACTGTGACATGGCCCCACAGTGAGGTGGCCACTACTGACCTGCTGCACACTGTGGTATGGCCCCCATAGTGACATGGCCACCACTGACCTGCTGCCCACTGTGACATAGCCCCCACAGTGACATGGCAACCAGTGGCCTGTTGCTCACTGTGATATGGCCACCACTGACCTGCTGCACACTGTGACATGACCTCACAGTGACGTGGCCACTACTGACCTGCTGCCCGCTGTGACATGGCCCCCATAGTGACATGGCCACCACTGACCTGCTGCCAACTGTGACATGGCCCCCATAGTGACATGGCCACCACTGACTTGCTGCCCACTGTGACATAGCCCCCACAGTGACATGGCCACCTGTGGCCTGTTGCTCACTGTGAGATGCCCATCACTGACCTGCTGCACACTGTGACATGGCCCCACAGTGACGTGGCCACTACTGACCTGCTGCACAGTGTGGTATGGCCCTCATAGTGACATGGCCACCACTGACCTGCTGCCCACTGTGACATAGCCCCCGCAGTGACATGGCAACCAGTGGCCTGTTGCTCACTGTGACATGGCAATCACTGACCTGCTGCACACTGTGACATGACCTCACAGTGACATGGCCACCACTGACCTGCTGCCCACTGTGACATAGCCCCCACAGTGACATGGCAACCAGTGGCCTGTTGCTCACTGTGACATGGCCACCACTGACCTGCTGCACACTGTGACATGACCTCACAGTGACATGGCCACCACTGACCTGCTGCCCAATGTGACATAGCCCCCATAGTGACATAGCCACCCTGACCTGCTGCCCACTGTGACATGGACCCATAGTGACATGGCCACAACTGACCTGCTGCCCACTGTGACATAGCCCCCAACGTGACATGGGAACCAGTGGCCTGTTACTCACAGTGACATGACCACCACTGACCTGCTGCCCACTGTGACATGGACCCATAGTGACATGGCCACCCCTGACCTGCTGCACACTGTGACATGGCCCCACAGTGATGTGGCCACTACTGACCTGCTGCCACTGTGACATGGCCCCCATAGTGACATGGCCACCACCGACCTGCTGCCCCCTGTGACATAGCCCCCACAGTGACATGGCAACCAGTGGCCTGTTGCTCACTGTGACATGGCCACCACTGACCTGCTGCACACTGTGACATGACCTCACAGTGACATGGCCACAACTGACCTGCTGCCACTGTGACATGGCCCCCACAGTGACATGGCCACCACTGACCTGCTGCCCACTGTGACATAGCCCCCACAGTGACATGGCCACCTGTGGCCTGTTGCTCACTGTGACATGGCCATCACTGACCTGCTGCACAATGTG
The DNA here is from genome assembly GCF_047716275.1 of Strix uralensis. Classification (NCBI taxonomy): domain Eukaryota; kingdom Metazoa; phylum Chordata; class Aves; order Strigiformes; family Strigidae; genus Strix; species Strix uralensis. Next base: position 350,006 of record NW_027436759.1, read on the forward strand.
ACATGGCCCCACAGTGAGGTGGCCACTACTGACCTGCTGCACACTGTGGTATGGCCCCCATAGTGACATGGCCACCACTGACCTGCTGCCCACTGTGACATAGCCCCCACAGTGACATGGCCACCTGTGGCCTGTTGCTCACTGTGAGATGCCCATCACTGACCTGCTGCACACTGTGACATGGCCCCACAGTGACGTGGCCACTACTGACCTGCTGCCCACTGTGACATGGCCCCCATAGTGACATGGCCACCACTGACCTGCTGCCCACTGTGACATGGCCCCCACAGTGACATGGCCACCATTGACCTGCTGCCCACTGTGACATAGCCCCCACAGTGACATGGCCACCTGTGGCCTGTTGCTCACTGTGACATGGCCATCACTGACCTGCAGCACACTGTGACATGGCCCCACAGTGAGGTGGCCACTACTGACCTGCTGCACACTGTGGTATGGCCCCCATAGTGACATGGCCACCACTGACCTGCTGCCCACTGTGACATAGCCCCCACAGTGACATGGCAACCAGTGGCCTGTTGCTCACTGTGATATGGCCACCACTGACCTGCTGCACACTGTGACATGACCTCACAGTGACGTGGCCACTACTGACCTGCTGCCCGCTGTGACATGGCCCCCATAGTGACATGGCCACCACTGACCTGCTGCCAACTGTGACATGGCCCCCATAGTGACATGGCCACCACTGACTTGCTGCCCACTGTGACATAGCCCCCACAGTGACATGGCCACCTGTGGCCTGTTGCTCACTGTGAGATGCCCATCACTGACCTGCTGCACACTGTGACATGGCCCCACAGTGACGTGGCCACTACTGACCTGCTGCACAGTGTGGTATGGCCCTCATAGTGACATGGCCACCACTGACCTGCTGCCCACTGTGACATAGCCCCCGCAGTGACATGGCAACCAGTGGCCTGTTGCTCACTGTGACATGGCAATCACTGACCTGCTGCACACTGTGACATGACCTCACAGTGACATGGCCACCACTGACCTGCTGCCCACTGTGACATAGCCCCCACAGTGACATGGCAACCAGTGGCCTGTTGCTCACTGTGACATGGCCACCACTGACCTGCTGCACACTGTGACATGACCTCACAGTGACATGGCCACCACTGACCTGCTGCCCAATGTGACATAGCCCCCATAGTGACATAGCCACCCTGACCTGCTGCCCACTGTGACATGGACCCATAGTGACATGGCCACAACTGACCTGCTGCCCACTGTGACATAGCCCCCAACGTGACATGGGAACCAGTGGCCTGTTACTCACAGTGACATGACCACCACTGACCTGCTGCCCACTGTGACATGGACCCATAGTGACATGGCCACCCCTGACCTGCTGCACACTGTGACATGGCCCCACAGTGATGTGGCCACTACTGACCTGCTGCCACTGTGACATGGCCCCCATAGTGACATGGCCACCACCGACCTGCTGCCCCCTGTGACATAGCCCCCACAGTGACATGGCAACCAGTGGCCTGTTGCTCACTGTGACATGGCCACCACTGACCTGCTGCACACTGTGACATGACCTCACAGTGACATGGCCACAACTGACCTGCTGCCACTGTGACATGGCCCCCACAGTGACATGGCCACCACTGATCCGCTGACCACTGTGACATAGCCCCACAGTGACCTGGCCACCACTGACCTGCTACCCACTGTGACATGGCCCCCATAGTGACCTGGCCACCACTGACATGCTGCCACTGTGACATAGCCCCCATAGTGACATGGCAACCAGTGGCCTGTTACTCACTGTGACATGGCCACCAATGACCTGCTGCACACTGTGACATGACCTCACAGTGACATGGCCACCACTGACCTGCTGCCCAATGTGACATAGCCCCCATAATGACATGGCCACCACTGACCTGCTGCACACTGTGACATGGACCCATAGTGACATGGCCACAACTGACCTGCTGCCCACTGTGACACGGTCCCAACAGTGACATGGCCACGACTGATCCGCTGACCACTGTGACATGGCCCCCATAATGACATGGGCACCACTGACATGCTGCCCACTGTGACATGGCCCCCATAGAGACTCGGCCACAACTGACCTGCTGCCCACTGTGACATAGCCCCCACAGTGACATGGCCAGCACTGACCTGCTGCCCACTGTGACAGAGCCCCCACAGTGACATGGCCACCAGTGGCCTGTTGCTCACTGTGACATGGCCATCACTGACCTGCTGCACACTGTGACATGGCCCCACAGTGACGTGGCCACTACTGACCTGCTGCCCACTGTGACATGGCCCCCATAGTGACATGGCCACCACTGACCTGCTGCCCACTGTGACATGGCCCCCACAGTGACATGGCCACCATTGACCTGCTGCCCACTGTGACATAGCCCCCACAGTGACATGGCCACCTGTGGCCTGTTGCTCACTGTGACATGGCCATCACTGAACTGCAGCACACTGTGACATGGCCCCACAGTGAGGTGGCCACTACTGACCTGCTGCACACTGTGGTATGGCCCCCATAGTGACATGGCCACCACTGACCTGCTGCCCACTGTGACATAGCCCCCACAGTGACATGGCAACCAGTGGCCTGTTGCTCACTGTGATATGGCCACCACTGACCTGCTGCACACTGTGACATGACCTCACAGTGACGTGGCCACTACTGACCTGCTGCCCGCTGTGACATGGCCCCCATAGTGACATGGCCACCACTGACCTGCTGCCAACTGTGACATGGCCCCCTTAGTGACATGGCCACCACTGACTTGCTGCCCACTGTGACATAGCCCCCACAGTGACATGGCCACCTGTGGCCTGTTGCTCACTGTGAGATGCCCATCACTGACCTGCTGCACACTGTGACATGGCCCCACAGTGACGTGGCCACTACTGACCTGCTGCACAGTGTGGTATGGCCCTCATAGTGACATGGCCACCACTGACCTGCTGCCCACTGTGACATAGCCCCCGCAGTGACATGGCAACCAGTGGCCTGTTGCTCACTGTGACATGGCAATCACTGACCTGCTGCACACTGTGACATGACCTCACAGTGACATGGCCACCACTGACCTGCTGCCCACTGTGACATAGCCCCCACAGTGACATGGCAACCAGTGGCCTGTTGCTCACTGTGACATGGCCACCACTGACCTGCTGCACACTGTGACATGACCTCACAGTGACATGGCCACCACTGACCTGCTGCCCAATGTGACATAGCCCCCATAGTGACATAGCCACCCTGACCTGCTGCCCACTGTGACATGGACCCATAGTGACATGGCCACAACTGACCTGCTGCCCACTGTGACATAGCCCCCAACGTGACATGGGAACCAGTGGCCTGTTACTCACAGTGACATGACCACCACTGACCTGCTGCCCACTGTGACATGGACCCATAGTGACATGGCCACCCCTGACCTGCTGCACACTGTGACATGGCCCCACAGTGATGTGGCCACTACTGACCTGCTGCCACTGTGACATGGCCCCCATAGTGACATGGCCACCACCGACATGCTGCCCCCTGTGACATAGCCCCCACAGTGACATGGCAACCAGTGGCCTGTTGCTCACTGTGACATGGCCACCACTGACCTGCTGCACACTGTGACATGACCTCACAGTGACATGGCCACAACTGACCTGCTGCCACTGTGACATGGCCCCCACAGTGACATGGCCACCACTGACCTGCTGCCCACTGTGACATAGCCCCCACAGTGACATGGCAACCAGTGGCCTGTTGCTCACTGTGACATGGCCACCACTGACCTGCTGCACACTGTGACATGACCTCACAGTGACGTGGCCACTACTGACCTGCTGCCCGCTGTGACATGGCCCCCATAGTGACATGGGCACCACTGACCTGCTGCCAACTGTGACATGGCCCCCATAGTGACATGGCCACCACTGACCTGCTGCCCACTGTGACATAGCCCGCACAGTGACATGGCCACCTGTGGCCTGTTGCTCACTGTGACATGCCCATCACTGACCTGCTGCACACTGTGACATGGCCCCACAGTGACGTGGCCACTACTGACCTGCTGCACACTGTGGTATGGCCCTCATAGTGACATGGCCACCACTGACCAGCTGCCCAATGTGACATAGCCCACATAGTGACATGGCCACCACTGACCTGCTGCCCACTGTCACATGGCCCCCATAGTTACATGGCCACAACTGACTTGCTGCCCACTGTGACATAGCCCCCACAGTGACATGGCAACCAGTGGCCTGTTACTCACTGTGACATGGCCATCACTGACCTTCTGCACACTGTGACATGGCCCCACAGTGACGTGGCCACTACTGACCTGCTGCACACTGTGGTATGGCCCCCATAGTGACATGGCCACCACTGACCTGCTGCCCACTATGACATATCCCCCACAGTGACATGGCAACCAGTGGCCTGTTGCTCACTGTGACATGGCCACCACTGACCTGCTGCACACTGTGACATAGCCCCCACAGTGACATGGCCACCTGTGGCCTGTTGCTCACTGTGACATGCCCATCACTGACCTGCTGCACACTGTGACATGGCCCCATAGTTTCATGGCCACCACTGACCTGCTGCCCACTGTGACATAGCCCCCACAGTGACATGGCCACCTGTGGCCTGTTGCTCACTGTGACATGGCCATCACTGACCTGCTGCACACTGTGACATGGCCCCACAGTGACGTGGCCACTACTGACCTGCTGCCCACTGTGACATGGCCCCCATAGTGACATGGCCACCACTGACCTGCTGCCCACTGTGACATGGACCCATAGTGACATGGCCACCACTGATCCGCTGACCACTGTGACATAGCCCCACAGTGACCTGGCCACCACAGACCTGCTACCCACTGTGACATGGCCCCCATAGTGACCTGGCCACCACTGACATGCTGCCCACTGTGATTTAGCCCCCACAGTGACATGGCAACCAGTGGCCTGTTTCTCACTGTGACATGGCCACCACTGACCTGCTGCACACTGTGACATGACCTCAAAGTGACATGGCCACCACTGACCTGCTGCCCAATGTGACATAGCCCCCATAGTGACATGGCCACCCTGACCTGCTGCCCACTGTGACATGGACCCATAGTGACATGGCCACAACTGACCTGCTGCCCACTGTGACATAGCCCCCATAATGACATGGCAACCAGTGGCCTGTTACTCACTGTGACATGGCCATCACTGACCTGCTCCACACTGTGACATGGCCCCACAGTGATGTGGCCACTACTGACCTGGTGCCACTGTGACATGGCCCCCATAGTGACAAGGCCACCACTGACCTGCTGACCACTGTGACATGGCCTCCATAGTGATATGGCCAGCAGTGACCTGCTTCCCACTGTGACATAGCCCCCACAGTGACATGGCAACCAGTGGCCTGTTGCTCACTGTGACATGGCCACTACTGACCTGCTGCCCACTGTGACATGGCCCCCACAATGACATGGTCACCACTGACCTGCTGCCCACTGTGACATGGCCCCCATAATGACATGGCCAGCACTCACCTGCTGCCCACTGTGACATAGCCCCCACAGTGACATGGCAACCAGTGGCCTGTTGCTCACTGTGACATGGCCATCACTGACCTGCTGCACACTGTGACATGGCCCCACAGTGAGGTGGCCACTACTGACCTGCTGCCACTGTGACATGGCCCCCATAGTGACATGGCCACCACCGACCTGCTGCCCACTGTGACATGGCCCCCATAGTGACATGGCCAGCAGTGACCTGCTTCCCACTGTGACATAGCCCCCACAGTGACATGGCAACCAGTGGCCTGTTGCTCACTGTGACATGGCCACCACTGACCTGCTGCACACTGTGACATGACCTCACAGTGACATGGCACTACTGACCTGCTGCCCACTGTGACATAGCCCCCACAGTGACATGGCAACCAGTGGCCTCTTGCTCACTGTGACATGGCCATCACTGACCTCCTGCACACTGTGACATGGCCCCACAGTGACGTGGCAACTACTGACCTGCTGCCCACAGTGACATGGCCCCCATAGTGACATGGACACCACTGACCTGCTGCCCACTGTGACATGGCCCCCATAGTGACATGGCCACCACTGACCTGCTGCCCACCTTGACATAGCCCCCACAGTGACATGGCAACCAGTGGCCTCTTGCTCACTGTGACATGGCCATCACTGACCTGCTGCACACTGTGACATGGCCCCACAGTGAGGTGGCCACCACTGACCTGCTGCCACTGTGATATGGCCCCCACAGTGACATGGCCACCACCGACCTGCTGCCGACTGTGACATGGCCCCCATAGTGACATGGCCAGCAGTGACCTGCTTCCCACTGTGACATAGCCCCCACAGTGACATGGCAACCAGTGGCCTGTTTCTCACTGTGACATGGCCACCACTGACCTGCTGCCCACTGTGACATGACCTCACAGTGACATGGCAACTACTGACCTGCTGCCCACTGTGACATGGCCCCCATAGTGACATGGCCACTACTGACCTGCTGCCCACTGTGACATGGCCCCCATAGTGACATGGCCACCACTGACCTGCTGCCCACTGTGACATGGCCCCCCTAGCGACATGGCCAGCACTGACCTGCTGCACACTGTGACATGGCCCCACAGTGACGTTGCAACTACTGACCTGCTGCCCACAGTGACATGGCCCCAATAGTGACATGGACACCACTGACCTGCTGCCCAATGTGACATGGCCCCCATAGTGACATGGCCACCACTGACCTGCTGCGCACTGTGACATGGCCCCCATAGTGACATGGCCAGCACTGACAAGCTGCCCACTGTGACATGGACCCATAGTGACATGGCCACAACTGACCTGCTGCCCACTGTGACATGGTCCCCACAGTGACCTGGCCACCACTGACCTGCTACCCACTGTGACATGGCCCCCATAGTGACCTGGCCACCACTGACATGCTGCCCACTATGACATGGCCCCCATAGTGACATGGGCACCACTGACATGCTGCCCACCTTGACATAGCCCCCACAGTGACATGGCAACCAGTGGCCTCTTACTCACTGTGACAAGGCCACCACTGACCTGCTGCACACTGTGACATAGCCCCCACAGTGACATTGTAATCAGTGGCCTGTTGCTCACTGTGATATGGCCACCACTGACCTGCTGCACACTGTGACATGACCTCACAGTGACATGGCCACCACTGACCAGCTGCCCACTGTGACATAGCCCCCATAGTGACATGGCCACCACTGACCTGCTGCCCACTGTGAGATGGCCCCCATAGTGACATGTCCACCACTGACCTGCTGCCCACTGTGACATGGCCCCCATAGTGACATGGCCAGCCCTGACCTGCTGCCCGCTGTGACATAGCCCCCACAGTGACATGGCAACCAGTGGCCTTTTGCTCACTGTGACATGGCCACCACTGACCTGCTGCACACTGTGACATTACCTCACAGTGACATGGCCACTACTGACCTGCTGCCCACTGTGACATGGCCCCCACAGTGACATGGCCACCAATGACCTGCGTCCCACTGTGACATAGCCCCCATAGTGACATGGCAACCAGTGGCCTGTTGCTCACTCTGACATGGCCATCACTGACGTGCTGCACACTGTGACATGGCCCCACAGTGACGTGGCCACTACTGACCTGCTGTCCACTGTGACATGACCCCATAGTGACATGGCCACCACTGACCTGCTACCCAATGTGACATAGCTCCCATAGTGACATGGCCACCACTGACATGCTGCCCACTGTGACATGGACCCATAGTGACATGGCCACAACTGACCTGCTGCCCACTGTGACATGGCCCCCATAGTGACATGGCCACCACTGACCTGCTGCCCACTGTGACATAGACCTCACAGTGACATGACCACCACTGACCTGCTGCCCAATGTGACATAGCCCCCATAGTGACATGGCCACCACTGACCTGCTGCCCACTGTGACATGGCCCCCATAGTGACATGGCCACCACTGACCTGCTGCCCACTGTGACATAGCCCCCACAGTGACATGGCAACCAGTGGCCTGTTACTCACTGTGACATGGCCATCACTGACCTGCTGCACACTGTGACATGGCCCCACAGTGACGTGGCCACTACTGACCTGCTGCCCACTGTGACATGGCCCCCATAGTGACATGGCCACCACCGACCTGCTGCCCACTGTGACATGGCCCCCATAGTGACATGGCTACCACTGAACTGCTGCCCACTGTGACATAGCCCCCACAGTGACATGGCCACCTGTGGCCTGTTGCTCACTGTGACGTGCCCATCACTGACCTGCTGCACACTGTGACATGGCCCCACAGTGACGTGGCCAATACTGACCTGCTGCCCACTGTGACATAGCCCCCACAGTGACATGGCAACCAGTGGCCTGTTGCTCACTGTGACATGGCCACCACTGATCTGCTGCAAACTGTGACATGGCCCCACAGTGACATGGCCACCACTGACCTGCTACGCAATGTGACATAGGCCCCATAGTGACATGGCCACCACTGACATGCTGCCCACTGTGACATGGACCTATAGTGACATGGCCAAAACTGACCTGCTGCCCACTGTGACATGGTCCCCACAGTGACATGGCCACCACTGACATGCTGCCCACTGTGACATGGCCCCCATAGTGACATGGGCACCACTGACCTGCTGCCCACTGTGACATAGCCCCAACAGTGACATTGTAACCAGTGGCCTGTTGCTCACTGTGATATGGCCACAACTGACCTGCTGCACACTGTGACATGACCTAACAGTGACATGGCCACCACTGAACAGCTGCCCACTGTGACATAGCCCACATAGTGACATGGCCACCACTGACCAGCTGCCCACTGTGAGATGGCCCCCATAGTGACATGTCCACCACTGACCTGCTGCCCACTGTGACATGGCCCCCATAGTGACATGGGCAGCCCTGACCTGCTGCCCACTGTGACATAGCCCCCACAGTGACATGGCAACCAGTGGCCTTTTGCTCACTGTGACATGGCTACCACTCATCTGCTGCACACTGTGACATTACCTCACAGTGACATGGCCACTACTGACCTGCTGCCCACTGTGACATGGCCCCCATAGTGACATGGCCACCACTGACCTGCTGCCCACTGTGACATAGCCCCCACAGTGACATGGCCACCTGTGGCCTGTTGCTCACTGTGACATGCCCATCACTGACCTGCTGCACACTGTGATATGGCCCCACCGTGACGTGGCCACTACTGACCTGCTGCACACTGTGACATGGTCCCCACAGTGACATGGCCACCACTGATCCGCTGACCACTGTGACATAGCCCCACAGTGACCTGGCCACCACGGACCTGCTACCCACTGTGACATGGCAACCATAGTGACCTGGCCAGCACTGACATGCTGCCCACTGTGACATGGCCCCCACAGTTACATGGGCACCACTGAGATGCTGCCCACTGTGACATAGCCCCCACAGTGACATGGCAACCAGTGGCCTGTTTCTCACTGTGACATGGCCACCACTGACCTGCTGCACACTGTGACATGGCCCCTATAGTGACATGGCCATCACTGACCTGCTGCCCACTGTGACATAGCTCCCACAGTGACATGGCATCCAGTGGCCTGTTGCTCACTGTGACATGGCCACCACTGACCTGCTGCACACTGTGACATGGCCCCCATAGTGACATGGCCACCACTGACCTGCTGCCCACTGTGACATAGACCCCACAGTGACATGGCAACCAGTGGCCTGCTGCACACTGTGACATAGACCTCACAGTGACATGACCACCACTGACCTGCTGCCCAATGTGACATAGCTCCCCTAGTGACATGGCTACCACTGACCTGCTGCCCACTGTGACATGGCCCCCATAGTGACATGGCCAGCACTGACCTGCTTCCCACTGTGACATAGCCCCCACAGTGACATGGCAACCAGTGGCCTGTTGCTCACTGTGACATGGCCACCACTGACCTTCTGCACACTGTGACATGACCTCACAGTGACATGGCCACCGCTGACGAGCTGCCCAATGTGACATAGCCCCCATAGTGACATGGCCACCCTGACCTGCTGCCCACTGTGACATGGACCCATAGTGACATGGCCACAACTGACCTTCTGCCCACTGTGACATAGGCCCCACAGTGACATGGCAACCAGTGGCCTGTTACTCACTGTGACATGGCCATCACTGACCTGCTGCACACTGTGACATGGCCCCACAGTGACGTGGCCACTACTGACCTTCTGCGCACTGTGACATGGCCCCCATAGTGACATGGCCACCACTGACCTGCTGCCCACTGTGACATGGCCCCCATAGTGACATGGCCACCACTGACCTGCTGCACACTGTGACATAGCCCCCACAGTGACATGGCCACCTGTGGCCTGTTGCTCACTGTGACATGCCCATCACTGACCTGCTGCACACTGTGACATGGCCCCATAGTGACGTGGCCACTACTGACCTGCTGCACACCGTGGTATGGCCCCCATAGTGACATGGCCACCACTGACCTGCTGCACACTGTGACATAGCCCCCACAGTGACATGGCAACCAGTGGCCTGTTGCTCACTGTGACATGGCCACCACTGACCTGCTGCAAACTGTGACATGGCCCCACAGTGACATGGCCACCACTGACCTGCTACCCAATGTGACATAGCTCCCATAGTGACATGGCCACCACTGACATGCTGCCCACTGTGACATGGACCCATAGTGACATGGCCACCACTGACATGCTGCCCACTGTGCCATGGCCCCCATAGTGACATGGCCACCACTGACCTGCTGCCCACTGTGACATGGCCACCATAATGACATGGCCAGCACTGACCTGCTGCCCACTATGACATATCCCCCACAGTGACATGGCAACTAGTGGCCTCTTGCTTACTGTGACATGGCCATCACTGACCTGCTGCACACTGTGACATGGCCCCTCAGTGACGTGGCAACTACTGACCTGCTGCCCACAGTGACATGGCCCCCATAGTGACATGGCCACCACTGACCTGCTGCCCACTGTGACACGGCTCCCATAGTGACCTGGCCACCACTGACCTGCTGCCCACTGTGACATAGCGCCACAGTGACATGGCAACCAGTGGCCTGATTCTCACTGTGACATGGCCACCACTGACCTGCTGCACACTGTGACATGACCTCACACTGACATGGCAACCAGTGGCCTGCTGCCCACTGTGACATGGCTCCCATAGTGACATGGCCACCACTGACCTGCTGCCCACTGTGACATAGCCCCCACACTGACATGGCAACCAGTGGCCTGTTGCTCACTGTGACATGGCCACCAATGACCTGCTGCCCGCTGTGACATGACCTCACAGTGACATGGCCACCACTGACCTGCTACCCAATGTGACATAGCCCCCATAGTGACATGGCCACCACTGACCTGCTGCCCACTGTAACATGGCCCCCATAGTGACATGGCCAGCACTGACCTGCTGCCCACTGTGACATGGCCCCCATAGTGACATGGCCACCACCGACCTGCTGCCCACTGTGACATGGCCCCCATAGTGACATGGCCAGCAGTGACCTGATTCCCACTGTGACATATCCACCACAGTGACATGGCAACCAGTGGCCTGTTGCTCACTGTGACATGGCCACTACTGACCTGCTGCCCACTGTGACATAGCCCCCACAGTGACATGGCAACCAGTGGCCTGTTGTTCACTGTAACATGGCCATCACTGACCTGCTGCACACTGTGACATGGCCCCACAGTGACGTGGCCACTACTGACCTGCTGCCCACTGTGACATGGCCCCCATAGTGACATGGCCACCACTGACCTGCTGCCCACTGTGACATAGCCCCCATAGCGACATGGCCAGCACTGACCTGCTGCACACTGTGACATGGCCCCACAGTGACGTTGCAACTACTGACCTGCTGCCCACAGTGACATGGCCCCAATAGTGACATGGACACCACTGACCTGCTGCGCACTGTGACATGGCCCCCATAGTGACATGGCCAGCACTGACATGCTGCCCACTGTGACATGGACCCATAGTGACATGGCCACAACTGACCTGCTGCCCACTGTGACATGGTCCCCACAGTGACCTGGCCACCACTGACCTGCTACCCACTGTGACATGGCCCCCATAGTGACCTGGCCACCACTGACATGCTGCCCACTATGACATGGCCCCCATAGTGACATGGGCACCACTGACATGCTGCCCACCTTGACATAGCCCCCACAGTGACATGGCAACCAGTGGCCTCTTACTCACTGTGACAAGGCCACCACTGACCAGCTGCCCACTGTGACATAGCCCCCATAGTGACATGGCCACCACTGACCTGCTGCCCAATGTGACATGGCCCCCAGAGTGACATGGCCACCACTGACCTGCTGCCCACTGTGACATGGCCCCCATAGTGACATGGCCAGCCCTGACCTGCTGCCCACTGTGACATAGCCCCCACAGTGACATGGCAACCAGTGGCCTTTTGCTCACTGTGACATGGCCACCACTGACCTGCTGCACACTGTGACATTACCTCACAGTGACATGGCCACTACTGACCTGCTGCCCACTGTGACATGGCCCCCACAGAGACATGGCCACCAATGACCTGCGTCCCACTGTGACATAGCCCCCACAGTGACATGGCAACCAGTGGCCTGTTGCTCACTGTGACATGGCCATCACTGACCTGCTGCACACTGTGACATGGCCCCACAGTGACGTGGCCACTACTGACCTGCTGCCCACTGTGACATGGCCCCCATAGTGACATGGCCACCACTGACCTGCTACCCAATGTGACATAGCTCCCATAGTGACATGGCCACAACTGACATGCTGCCCACTGTGACATGGACCCATAGTGACATGGCCACAACTGACCTGCTGCCCACTGTGACATGGCCCCCATAGTGACATGGCCACCACTGACCTGCTGCCCACTGTGACATGGCCCCCATAGTGACATGGCCACCACTGACCTGCTGGCAACTGTGACATGGCCCCCATAGTGACATGGCCAGCACTGACCTGCTTCCCACTGTGACATAGCCCCCACAGTGACATGGCAACCAGTGGCCTGTTGCTCACTGTGACATGGCCACCACTGACCTTCTGCACACTGTGACATGACCGCACAGTGACATGGCCACCGCTGACCAGCTGCCCAATGTGACATAGCCCCCATAGTAACATGGCCACCCTGACCTGCTGCCCACTGTGACATGGACCCATAGTGACATGGCCACTACTGACCTGCTGCCCACTGTGACATGGCCCCCATAGTGACTTGGCTACCACTGAACTGCTGCCCACTGTGACATAGCCCCCACAGTGACATGGCAACCAGTGGCCTGTTGCTCACTGTGACATGGCCACCACTGATCTGCTGCAAACTGTGACATGGCCCCACAGTGACATGGCCACCACTGACCTGCTACGCAATGTGACATAGGCCCCATAGTGACATGGCCACCACTGACATGCTGCCCACTGTGACATGGACCTATAGTGACATGGCCACAACTGACCTGCTGCCCACTGTGACATGGTCCCCACAGTGACATGGCCACCACTGACATGCTGCCCACTGTGACATGGCCCCCATAGTGACATGGGCACCACTGACCTGCTGCCCACTGTGACATAGCCCCAACAGTGACATTGTAACCCGTGGCCTGTTGCTCACTGTGATATGGCCACAACTGACCTGCTGCACACTGTGACATGACCTCACAGTGACATGGCCACCACTGACCAGCTGCCCACTGTGACATAGCCCACATAGTGACATGGCCACCACTGACCAGCTGCCCACTGTGAGATGGCCCCCATAGTGACATGTCCACCACTGACCTGCTGCCCACTATAACATGGCCCCCATAGTGACATGGCCACAACTGACCTGCTGCCCACTGTGACATAGCCCCCACAGTGACATGGCAACCAGTGGCCTTTTGCTCACTGTGACATGGCCACCACTCATCTGCTGCACACTGTGACATTACCTCACAGTGACATGGCCACTACTGACCTGCTGCCCACTGTGACATGGCCCCCACAGTGACATGGCCACCACTGACCTGCTTCCCACTCTAACATAGCCACCACAGTGACATGGCAACCAGTGGCCTGTTGCTCACTGTGACATGGCCACCACTGACCTGCTGCCCACTGTGACATGGCCCCCATAGTGACATGGCTACCACTGACCTGCTGCCCACTGTGACATAGCCCCCACAGTGACATGGCCACCTGAGGCCTGTTGCTCACTGTGACATGCCCATCACTGACCTGCTGCACACTGTGACATGGCCCCACAGTGACGTGGCCACTACTGACCTGCTGCACACCGTGGTATGGCCCCCATAGTGACATGGCCACCACTGACCTGCTGCACACTGTGACATAGCCCCCACAGTGACATGGCAACCAGTGGCCTGTTGCTCACTGTGACATGGCCACCACTGACCTGCTGCAAACTGTGACATGGCCCCACAGTGACATGGCCACCACTGACCTGCTACCCAATGTGACATAGCTCCCATAGTGACATGGCCACCACTGACATGCTGCCCACTGTGACATGGACCCATAGTGACATGGCCACCACTGACATGCTGCCCACTGTGACATGGCCCCCATAGTGACATGGCCACCACTGACCTACTGCCCACTGTGACATAGACCCCACAGTGACATGGCAACCAGTGGCCTGCTGCCCACTGTGACATGACCTCACAGTGACATGACCACCACTGACCTGCTGCCCAATGTGACATAGCCCCCATAGTGACATGGCCACCACTGACATGCTGCCCACTGTGACATGGCCCCCATAGTGACATGGCCACCACTGACCTGCTACCCACTGTGACATGGCCCCCATAGTGACATGGCCACCACTGACCTGCTGCACACTGTGACATGGTCACCATAATGACATGGCCAGCAATGACCTGCTGCCCACTGTAACATATCCCCCACAGTGACATGGCAACGAGTGGCCTCTTGCTTACTGTGACATGGCCATCACTGACCTGCTGCACACTGTGACATGGCCCCTCAGTGACGTGGCAACTACTGAGCTGCTGCCCACAGTGACATGGCCCCCATAGTGACATGGCCACCACTGACCTGCTGCCCACTGTGACACGGCCCCCATAGTGACATGGCCACAACTGACCTGCTGCCCACTGTGACATAGCCCCCACAGTGACATGGCAACCAGTGGCCTGTTGCTCACTGTGACATGGCCACCACTGACCTGCTGCACACTGTGACATGACCTCACAGTGACATGGCCACTACTGACCTGCTGCCCACTATGACATGGCCCCCACAGTGACATGGCCAGCACTGACCTGCTGCCCACTGTGACATAGACCCCACAGTGACATGGCAACCAGTGGCCTGTTGCTCACTGTGACATGGCCATCACTGACCTGCTGCACACTGTGACATGGCCCCACAGTGACGTGGCCACTACTGACCAGCTGCCCACTGTGACATGGCCCCCATAGTGACATGGCCACCATAATGACATGGCCAGCACTGACCTGCTGCCCAATGTGACATATCCCCCACAGTGACGTGGCAACGAGTGGCCTCTTGCTTACTGTGACATGGCCATCACTGACCTGCTGCACACTGTGACATGGCCCCTCAGTGACGTGGCAACTACTGACCTGCTGCCCACAGTGACATGGCCCCCATAGTGACATGGCCACCACTGACCTGCTGCCCACTGTGACACGGCCCCCATAGTGACATGGCCACCACTGACCTGCTGCCCACTGTGACATAGCGCCACAGTGACATGGCAACCAGTGGCCTGATTCTCACTGTGACATGGCCACCACTGACCTGCTGTACACTGTGACATGACCTCACAGTGACATGGCCACCACTGACCTGCTGCCCACTGTGACATGGCCCCCATAGTGAAATGGCCACCACTGACCTGCTGCCCACTGTGACATAGCCCCCACAGTGACATGGCAACCAGTGGCCTGTTGCTCACTGTGACATGGCCACCACTGACCTGCTGCACACTGTGACATGACCTCACAGTGACATGGCCACAACTGACCTGCTGCCCACTGTGACATGGCCCCCATAGTGACATGGCCACCACTGACCTGCTGCCCACTGTGACATAGACCCCACAGTGACATGGCAACCAGTGGCCTGCTGCCCACTGTGACATGACCTCACAGTGACATGACCACCACTGACCTGCTGCCCAATGTGACATAGCCCCCATAGTGACATGGCCACCACTGACATGCTGCCCATTGTGACATGGCCCCCATAGTGACATGGCCACCACTGACCTGCTACCCACTGTGACATGGCCCCCATAGTGACATGGCCACCACTGACCTGCTGCACACTGTGACATGGCCACCATAATGACATGGCCAGCAATGACCTGCTGCCCACTGTAACATATCCCCCACAGTGACATGGCAACGAGTGGCCTCTTGCTTACTGTGACATGGCCATCACTGACCTGCTGCGCACTGTGACATGGCCCCTCAGTGACGTGGCAACTACTGAGCTGCTGCCCACAGTGACATGGCCCCCATAGTGACATGGCCACCACTGACCTGCTGCCCACTGTGACACGGCCCCCATAGTGACATGGCCACAACTGACCTGCTGCCCACTGTGACATAGCCCCCACAGTGACATGGCAACCAGTGGCCTGTTGCTCACTGTGACATGGCCACCACTGACCTGCTGCACACTGTGACATGACCTCACAGTGACATGGCCACTACTGACCTGCTGCCCACTGTGACATGGCCCCCATAGTGACATGGCCACCACTGACCTTCTGCCCACTGTGACATGGCCCCCATAGTGACATGGCCACCACTGATCTGCTGCCCACTCTGACATAGCCCCCACAGTGACATGGTCACCTGCGGCCTGTTACTCACTGTGACATGCCCATCACTGATTGGCTGCACACTGTGACATGGCCCCACAGTGACGTGGCCACTACTGACCTGCTGCACACTGTGGTATGGCCCCCATAGTGACATGGCCACCACTGACCTGCTTCGCACTGTGACATAGCCCCCACAGTGACAGGGAAACCAGTGGCCTGTTACTCACTGTGACATGGCCACCACTGACCTGCTACCCAATGTGACATAGCTCCCATAGTGACATGGCCACCACTGATATGCTGCCCACTGTGACATGGACCCATAGTGACATGGCCGCAACTGACCTGCTGCCCACTGTGACATGACCTCACAGTGACATGGCAACCAGTGGCCTGTTGCTCACTGTGACATGGCCACCACTGACCTGCTGCCCACTGTGACATAGCCCCCATAGTGACATGGCCACCACTGACCTGCTGCCCACTGTGAGATGGAACCATAGTGACATGGCCACAACTAACCTGCTGCCCACTGTGACATAGCCCCCATAGTGACATGGCCACCATTGACCTGCTGCCCACTGTGACATGGACCCATAGTGACGTGGCCACAACTGACCTGCTGCCCACTGTGACATGGTCCCCACAGTGACATGGCCACCACTGATCCGCTGACCACTGTGACATGGCCCCACAGTGACCTGGCCACCACTGACCTGCCACCCACTGTGACATGGCCCCCATAGTGACATGACCACCACTGACATGCTGCCCACTGTGACATGGCCCCCATAGTGACATGGGTACCACTGACATGCTGCCCACTGTGACATAGCCCCCACAGTGACATGGCAACCAGTGGCCTGTTTCTCACTGTGACATGGCCACCACTGACCTGCTGCACACTGTGACATGACCCCACAGTGACGTGGCCACTACTGACCTGCTGCCCACTGTGACATGACGCCCATAGTGACATGGCCACCACTGACCTGCTGCCCCCTGTGACATAGACCCCACAGTGATATGGCAACCAGTGGCCTGTTGCTCACTGTGACATGGCCACCACTGACCTGCTGCACACTGTGACATGACCTCACAGTGACATGGCCACCACTGACCTGCTGCCCAATGTGACATACCCCCCATATTGACATGGCCACCACTGACCTGCTGCCCACTGTGACATGGCCCCCACAGTGACATGGCCACCACTGACCTGCTGCCCACTGTGACATGGCCCCCATAGTGACATGGCAAGCACTGACCTGCTGCACACTGTGACATAGCCCCCACAGTGACATGGCCACCTGTGGCCTGTTGCTCACTGTGACATGGCCATCACTGACCTGCTGTACACCATGACATGGCCCCACATTGACATGGCCACTACTGACCTGCTGCCCACTGTGACATGGCCCCCATAGTGACATGGCCACCACTGACATGCTGCCCACTGTGACATGGCCCCCATAGTGACATGGCCACCACGGACCTCCTGCCCACTGTGACATAGACCCCACAGTGACATAGCAACCAGTGGCCTGTTTCTCACTGTGACATGGCCACCACTGACCTGCTGCACACTGTGACATGACCTCACAGTGACATGGCCACCACTGACTAGCTGCCCACTGTGACATAGCCCCCATAGTGACATGGCTACCACTGAACTGCTGCCCACTGTGACATAGCCCCCACAGTGACATGGCAACCAGTGGCCTGTTGCTCACTGTGACATGGCCACCACTGACCTGCTGCACACTGTGACATGACCTCACTGCTGCCTTTCTCAAGGCGTGGCGACCTGGTTCAGGAACAGCACAGCAACCAATCCCAGGTTGCTTGGTCCATCAGCACACAGACACCAATGTGGTGGAGGCAAAATGACATTTATTCAAAGGTTACACTGCCTTATATAACCTGGGTTTACCTCGTCACTTCCGCCTGCTTACGTCAGAGATCCATCTTGATTGGTTGCAGGGAGGGAGGCTCTACCTTTCCGTACAACACGATATCTTCCGGTCGCCAGACCCTAGCTTATCTTTCCGTACAACGCGATATCTTCCGGTCGCCGGACCCTACCTACCACATTTCCCCCCTCCCTATGCTTAAAGTAAATGGGCAGAAGTATAAAAGTTTAAAAATATAAAATACAAGGCCCATTAGGTTAGTAGCATCTAAAGTGACTAAAAATCCCTTATTGCGTGTGATTAAGTTGATAAAGCATAACGAACTAAAAAGTTACAATAAAAAGCTTATATAAAACATAGGACATATCGAACAAATAGAAAATAGAAGAAATTCATTAGTTGTAGAACATTCCTTTCTATATAAAAATTATCAAACTAAGATTATATACTAATGTTGCGTTCTCAAAGCAACTGTCGACGTTCTACTAACATTATGTTAACTTTTTCTAGTCGACTCTTAACAAACAGCACAAGCCTGTTCAATATACATGGTCCAAAAATCAACACTAGCATGAACAGTATAATTGGTCCCATTAGCGTAGAAATGAGGGTGGTTAGCCACGGCGTATGGTTAAACCACGACTCAAACCATCCTTGCTGGGCTTCCCTATCCCTCTTTCTTTTTTCTAAACCCTCCCGGAGTTTGGCCATAGTATCACGAACGACACCAGTGTTGTCTGCATATATACAGCATTCTTCCCCCAAAGCAGCACATAGTCCTCCTTGTTGTAAAAACAAGAGATCTAATCCTCTACGATTTTGGAGAACTACTTCCGACAGTGAACTCAGCGATTGTTCTAAAGCGCTGATTGATTTCTCAATTCGAGTAAGATCCTCATCCACTGCCATTCTAAGGGAATGAAATTTTTGATTCTGCTCAACTAATGAAGCTATTCCTGTTCCTGCTCCCGCGGCTCCTATGGTCAACAGGGTAGCTATGGTCAGAGCGGTAAAAGGTTCTCGCTTTTGTACATGGTGCAAGGTTGAAGAAGTCAAATGATCATAAACATATTCCTCCGGGTGATATATAATTCTCGGAATAATTAATACTTGTATACAAAATTCGGCTTTTATCTTAAGTTTCCTAATAGATATACATGGAGTAATTCCGGCCTTTGAACATATCCATTTTGTATTAGTAGCCGGGACTAACCAATCAGCTATTTCTCCGTTGTTTTTATTAAGTTGTTGTCTGTCTTGTATAATCTCAAACTTACACAGACTTCTTTTTTCAAGAGGTATTACACCAACACATGCACCTTGCCCTGACACTTGCTGCATTGTTACTCCCTGTTTGTTTTGAGAATCGCTCCACAAACACTGTATCGGGTTAGGCCCACTCACCCATTTTGGTTCAGAAGGTATACCCACTGCCTCATAAAGAGGGGGTTGTACATCATAACAAAGCCAACAATGTGTCGTCATCTTTGGATTTGTTGAATTTAATATTTGGTATGTCGAATTTAGTAATTTCCATAAAGGGGGTAGTTTAGGATCAAACGTTGTCAAAATTTCAACATCAGTAGGAGTCGCTTTTCTAACAGCAGTCGTAGTGTCATATCTCACAGGTTTAGGCGTCTGTGGATTAAGGACTAGATTTGGCCCAACAGCTTGAGGTGCCTGGGGTACAGTCTTAATGATCTGCACAAGTACTCCCATATCTTTGTAACTTCTCTGAAGAAACGGAGACCACATCTTACCTAAAAGCCATCCTGAATCACCCGGATTTAAAATTTCCAAAACCAACTGGAAACAGTTAGATCCCCAGCTCACTCGTAAAAATTCATCCTTTCTTTCTGGTGTCCATCTACTACCCGTCACTATGGTTTCACAACCCCAATATCCACAAAACCAATATCCAGGGTAGTTACAATAACTTTTCCCTGGATTTGAACCTGGGCACCAATATATTTCCCCATATGTTTGTCCATGTCTCCTAATATTTGGGTTTGTTGCCGCCTCATATCTCGTACGGGAGGAAGCTGTGCGCGGCTCAGGCGCCTCCTCCCCCTCCCGTTTCCCTGACTCTTCAATTTACATTCCTTTGCATGATGTCCGTTCTTACCGCAGCGCCAACATGGACCTTTAGGTGATATCTGACGTGAGGTAGGTATCGTGGGTGGATTCATTAATTGAGGGCAATTTGCCATGATATGGCCTGCTTGGCCACATTTAAAACATGCCATTATGTTAGCTATTGCGGTATGGACGGCCGCTTGAATCGGGACTAAATGTTCCTCTTTCGCGACATGTCTAATCATGTCTGCCAAACTCGACCCCACCGGCAGTGATCGTAAAATTTCTTTAGTGCTGGCATTGCATTGTTGGCGTAAACAGTCTGTGACTACCGGACCCTTTGCCTCTGCAGGCAGGGAGGAAGAGTCAATCGCTGCTTGAAGGCGATCCACAAACTGCGCGAAACTCTCACTCTCATTTTGTTTTATAGTTGACCATGGGGACGGCTTGGCAATAACCTTAGAAGCTGTGCGAATAGCTTCCCTACCTGCACGGGTGGTTGTCATCACCTCATGGGCTCGCAGACCCAGAGCCTGCGCTTGAGGTGTGATCATTGTTGGATCCGTTCCCATCAATCGTTGTAAACTAGAACCATACAATGGGTGGTCCGCCCCTGTTACCTGAGCTAATTGTCTCACGCAGTTGTCCTCCCAATCTTGTTTGAAAACTATCATCCCTGCGCCATCAAAAACCAGCCTGCAGGTTTGTTTTATATCAAATGGGAGCATGTCATCTCCTCCGAAGATGCCATCTACTAAAGTAGAGACCATGGCAGAATTGAGCCCCTTATCAGCGATCGCCTTAATGATCGCCTGTATATCTTTAGGATTTATAGGAGAGTACACTCTTCGTGCCCCATCACCATCTCCCATTACTCTAACCGGGAATGCTAGCGCGGCTGAGGGGGCCCAATCTGCACATGCAATTTTTATTTTCCTCCAATCCGTAAGAGGAATTTTATCCTCTCGTATTCCTTTTTTGCTATGAGCAGTATTATATCGAGTTCCAATTTTTGTCTCATCTTCATCTGAGTTTAAATCAGCCGTGAGCCAGTCGTCTCCATCTGCATCCGACTCAAGATCGGAACTCGACTCACTAGTCACTTCCAGGCTCTGGTGTTTTTCCTTTGGGCTCCTGTCCCGCCTACTTTCCTTTTTGGGACTTCGACCCCTCCTACTTTGTCCGTAATCGGGCAATTCCCTCCCCTTCGACTCGCCCCCTCGTCTGACCGGGGAGGAGTTTACTCTATAGGGGCGTGTTTGTAGGCGGACATTCTGACTGGTCCCCCACCCCTTAGTCGCCTCCGCCTCCCCTTTCTGACCATCCCTCCCATTCTCCTCCTCCTCACTCTCCATTGGTGGAGAATGCGGGCATATTACTGGGTAAATGCTCTGATTGGCTTTCCCCTTTTGAATGTCCATACCGCCTTTCTCTTCTTTGTTGTCCTTATCTTCCTGCCCACGTGTATTCATTAAACCTTGCATTACTTCCTTATCTTCCCCAAGAACATCATCGCCCCTCCCTTTCTCTTCCCGGTCAGTGACATTCAGAGGCGCATAGGGCGGTGGTCTCACCCAGATGTTATCAGATTCTATTTTCTCCGCGGCATTCCCAGCCTCCCCGGCCAGCCCACCCCAGAGGGACTCCGCCCGCCCCTGATCCCTCACGAGCGGAGTAGGGTGGTTTGGGGATTGAGGGGGGGGGGTATCACCCTCCCGCCGGTCCCCAGGGTCCGCTGAATTATCATCATTTAGAGGGCGTGAGGTCTGTGTGGCTGCTCCAACCCCAAGTTTCGGGACAGCTAATAAACAGTCCCTTGCCGCCCTCCATGCTTCCTGCTCCTGCAGGGCTTTTTTCAAAGCCTGCACGACCCTCCCCCACGCCTTAAGGTGTTTCGCCGTGCCTGAGCACATGGTCTCCTCGGCAAACACTTTAGTGCATTTATCCCACGTTTCTGGGTGGAGAATATCCACCGGCTGATCAATGACCCCGATCTGTAAAAGCCTTGCGACTGCAAGGGTAAAGTCTTTGGGCTTACAATCAATCCCCCACTGCTTATGCAGCTCAGATACGACATTTACCAGGGCTTCCATTCTCCTTGAAGGTCCGGGAGCGTCCTCCCCGCCGGGCTGGTCCTGCCGCTCCGGCCGCCGTTCACCAAATCCAGGCGAAATTACCGGGTTTCGGCACCACTTGCTGCCTTTCTCAAGGCGTGGCGACCTGGTTCAGGAACAGCACAGCAACCAATCCCAGGTTGCTTGGTCCATCAGCACACAGACACCAATGTGGTGGAGGCAAAATGGCATTTATTCAAAGGTTACACTGCATTATATAACCTGGGTTTACCTCGTCACTTCCGCCTGCTTACGTCAGAGATCCATCTTGATTGGTTGCAGGGAGGGAGGCTCTACCTTTCCGTAAAACACGATATCTTCCGGTCGCCGGACCCTAGCTTATCTTTCCGTACAACGCGATATCTTCCGGTCGCCGGACCCTACCTACCACACCTCACAGTGACATGGCCACTACTAAACCTGCTGCCCACTGTGACATGGCCTCCATAGTGACATGGCCACCACTGACATGCTGCCCACTGTGACATAGCCCCACAGTGACGTGGCCACTACTGACCTGCTGCCCACTGTGACGTAGCCCCCATAGTGACATGGCCACCACTGACCTGCTGCCCACTATGACATGGCCCCCATAGTGACATGGCCACGACTGACCTGCTTCCCACTGTGACATAGCCCCCACAGTGACATGGCAACCAGTGGCCTGTTGCTCACTGTGACATGGCCACCACTGACCTGCTGCCCAATGTGACATAGCCCCCATAGTGACATGGCCACCACTGACCTGCTGCCCACTGTGACATGGACCCATAGTGACATGGCCACAACTGACCTGCTGCCCACTGTGACATGGTCCCCACAGTGACATGGCCACCACTGATCCGCTGACCACTGTGACATGGCCCCACAGTGACCTGGCCACCACTGACCTGCTACCCACTGTGACATGGCCCCCATAGTGACATGACCACCACTGACATGCTGCCCACTGTGACATGGCCCCCATAGTGACATGGGTACCACTGACATGCTGCCCACTGTGACATAGCCCCCACAGTGACATGGCAACCAGTGGCCTGTTTCTCACTGTGACATGGCCACCACTGACCTGCTGCACACTGTGACATGACCCCACAGTGACGTGGCCACTACTGACCTGCTGCCCACTGTGACATGACGCCCATAGTGACATGGCCACCACTGACCTGCTGCCCCCTGTGACATAGACCCCACAGTGATATGGCAACCAGTGGCCTGTTGCTCACTGTGACATGGCCACCACTGACCTGCTGCACACTGTGACATGACCTCACAGTGACATGGCCACCACTGACCTGCTGCCCAATGTGACATAGCCCCCATATTGACATGGCCACCACTGACCTGCTGCCCACTGTGACATGGCCCCCACAGTGACATGGCCACCACTGACCTGCTGCCCACTGTGACATGGCCCCCATAGTGACATGGCCAGCACTGACCTGCTGCACACTGTGACATAGCCCCCACACTGACATGGCCACCTGTGGCCTGTTGCTCACTGTGACATGGCCATCACTGACCTGCTGCACACCATGACATGGCCCCACAGTGACATGGCCACTACTGACCTGCTGCCCACTGTGACATGGCCCCCATAGTGACATGGCCACCACTGACATGCTGCCCACTGTGACATGGCCCCCATAGTGACATGGCCACCACGGACCTCCTGCCCACTGTGACATAGACCCCACAGTGACATAGCAACCAGTGGCCTGTTGATCACTGTGACATGGCCACCACTGACCTGCTGCACACTGTGACATGACCTCACAGTGACATGGCCACCACTGACTAGCTGCCCACTGTGACATAGCCCCCATAGTGACATGGCTACCACTGAACTGCTGCCCACTGTGACATGGACCCATAGTGACATGGCCACAACTGACCTCCTGCCCACTGAGACATAGCCCCCACAGTGACATGGCAACCAGTGGCCTGTTACTCACTGTGACATGGCCACCACTGACCTGCTGCAAACTGTGACATGGCCCCACATTGACATGGCCACCACTGACCTGTACCCAATGTGATATAGCCCCCATAGTGACATGGCCACCAGTGACCTGCTGCCCACTATGACATAGCGCCCACAGTGACATTGTAACCAGTGGCCTGTTGCTCACTGTGACATGACCTCACTGCTGCCTTTCTCAAGGCGTGGCGACCTGGTTCAGGAACAGCACAGCAACCAATCCCAGGTTGCTTGGTCCATCAGCACACAGACACCAATGTGGTGGAGGCAAAATGACATTTATTCAAAGGTTACACTGCCTTATATAACCTGGGTTTACCTCGTCACTTCCGCCTGCTTACGTCAGAGATCCATCTTGATTGGTTGCAGGGAGGGAGGCTCTACCTTTCCGTACAACACGATATCTTCCGGTCGCCAGACCCTAGCTTATCTTTCCGTACAACGCGATATCTTCCGGTCGCCGGACCCTACCTACCACATTTCCCCCCTCCCTATGCTTAAAGTAAATGGGCAGAAGTATAAAAGTTTAAAAATATAAAATACAAGGCCCATTAGGTTAGTAGCATCTAAAGTGACTAAAAATCCCTTATTGCGTGTGATTAAGTTGATAAAGCATAACGAACTAAAAAGTTACAATAAAAAGCTTATATAAAACATAGGACATATCGAACAAATAGAAAATAGAAGAAATTCATTAGTTGTAGAACATTCCTTTCTATATAAAAATTATCAAACTAAGATTATATACTAATGTTGCGTTCTCAAAGCAACTGTCGACGTTCTACTAACATTATGTTAACTTTTTCTAGTCGACTCTTAACAAACAGCACAAGCCTGTTCAATATACATGGTCCAAAAATCAACACTAGCATGAACAGTATAATTGGTCCCATTAGCGTAGAAATGAGGGTGGTTAGCCACGGCATATGGTTAAACCACGACTCAAACCATCCTTGCTGGGCTTCCCTATCCCTCTTTCTTTTTTCTAAACCCTCCCGGAGTTTGGCCATAGTATCACGAACGACACCAGTGTTGTCTGCATATATACAGGATTCTTCCCCCAAAGCAGCACATAGTCCTCCTTGTTGTAAAAACAAGAGATCTAATCCTCTACGATTTTGGAGAACTACTTCCGACAGTGAACTCAGCGATTGTTCTAAAGCGCTGATTGATTTCTCAATTCGAGTAAGATCCTCATCCACTGCCATTCTAAGGGAATGAAATTTTTGATTCTGCTCAACTAATGAAGCTATTCCTGTTCCTGCTCCCGCGGCTCCTATGGTCAACAGGGTAGCTATGGTCAGAGCGGTAAAAGGTTCTCGCTTTTGTACATGGTGCAAGGTTGAAGAAGTCAAATGATCATAAACATATTCCTCCGGGTGATATATAATTCTCGGAATAATTAATACTTGTATACAAAATTCGGCTTTTATCTTAAGTTTCCTAATAGATATACATGGAGTAATTCCGGCCTTTGAACATATCCATTTTGTATTAGTAGCCGGGACTAACCAATCAGCTATTTCTCCGTTGTTTTTATTAAGTTGTTGTCTGTCTTGTATAATCTCAAACTTACACAGACTTCTTTTTTCAAGAGGTATTACACCAACACATGCACCTTGCCCTGACACTTGCTGCATTGTTACTCCCTGTTTGTTTTGAGAATCGCTCCACAAACACTGTATCGGGTTAGGCCCACTCACCCATTTTGGTTCAGAAGGTATACCCACTGCCTCATAAAGAGGGGGTTGTACATCATAACAAAGCCAACAATGTGTCGTCATCTTTGGATTTGTTGAATTTAATATTTGGTATGTCGAATTTAGTAATTTCCATAAAGGGGGTAGTTTAGGATCAAACGTTGTCAAAATTTCAACATCAGTAGGAGTCGCTTTTCTAACAGCAGTCGTAGTGTCATATCTCACAGGTTTAGGCGTCTGTGGATTAAGGACTAGATTTGGCCCAACAGCTTGAGGTGCCTGGGGTACAGTCTTAATGATCTGCACAAGTACTCCCATATCTTTGTAACTTCTCTGAAGAAACGGAGACCACATCTTACCTAAAAGCCATCCTGAATCACCCGGATTTAAAATTTCCAAAACCAACTGGAAACAGTTAGATCCCCAGCTCACTCGTAAAAATTCATCCTTTCTTTCTGGTGTCCATCTACTACCCGTCACTATGGTTTCACAACCCCAATATCCACAAAACCAATATCCAGGGTAGTTACAATAACTTTTCCCTGGATTTGAACCTGGGCACCAATATATTTCCCCATATGTTTGTCCATGTCTCCTAATATTTGGGTTTGTTGCCGCCTCATATCTCGTACGGGAGGAAGCTGTGCGCGGCTCAGGCGCCTCCTCCCCCTCCCGTTTCCCTGACTCTTCAATTTACATTCCTTTGCATGATGTCCGTTCTTACCGCAGCGCCAACATGGACCTTTAGGTGATATCTGACGTGAGGTAGGTATCGTGGGTGGATTCATTAATTGAGGGCAATTTGCCATGATATGGCCTGCTTGGCCACATTTAAAACATGCCATTATGTTAGCTATTGCGGTATGGACGGCCGCTTGAATCGGGACTAAATGTTCCTCTTTCGCGACATGTCTAATCATG
The DNA here is from genome assembly GCF_047716275.1 of Strix uralensis. Lineage (NCBI taxonomy): Eukaryota > Metazoa > Chordata > Aves > Strigiformes > Strigidae > Strix > Strix uralensis. Next base: position 377,707 of record NW_027436759.1, read on the forward strand.
TCTGCCAAACTCGACCCCACCGGCAGTGATCGTAAAATTTCTTTAGTGCTGGCATTGCATTGTTGGCGTAAACAGTCTGTGACTACCGGACCCTTTGCCTCTGCAGGCAGGGAGGAAGAGTCAATCGCTGCTTGAAGGCGATCCACAAACTGCGCGAAACTCTCACTCTCATTTTGTTTTATAGTTGACCATGGGGACGGCTTGGCAATAACCTTAGAAGCTGTGCGAATAGCTTCCCTACCTGCACGGGTGGTTGTCATCACCTCATGGGCTCGCAGACCCAGAGCCTGCGCTTGAGGTGTGATCATTGTTGGATCCGTTCCCATCAATCGTTGTAAACTAGAACCATACAATGGGTGGTCCGCCCCTGTTACCTGAGCTAATTGTCTCACGCAGTTGTCCTCCCAATCTTGTTTGAAAACTATCATCCCTGCGCCATCAAAAACCAGCCTGCAGGTTTGTTTTATATCAAATGGGAGCATGTCATCTCCTCCGAAGATGCCATCTACTAAAGTAGAGACCATGGCAGAATTGAGCCCCTTATCAGCGATCGCCTTAATGATCGCCTGTATATCTTTAGGATTTATAGGAGAGTACACTCTTCGTGCCCCATCACCATCTCCCATTACTCTAACCGGGAATGCTAGCGCGGCTGAGGGGGCCCAATCTGCACATGCAATTTTTATTTTCCTCCAATCCGTAAGAGGAATTTTATCCTCTCGTATTCCTTTTTTGCTATGAGCAGTATTATATCGAGTTCCAATTTTTGTCTCATCTTCATCTGAGTTTAAATCAGCCGTGAGCCAGTCGTCTCCATCTGCATCCGACTCAAGATCGGAACTCGACTCACTAGTCACTTCCAGGCTCTGGTGTTTTTCCTTTGGGCTCCTGTCCCGCCTACTTTCCTTTTTGGGACTTCGACCCCTCCTACTTTGTCCGTAATCGGGCAATTCCCTCCCCTTCGACTCGCCCCCTCGTCTGACCGGGGAGGAGTTTACTCTATAGGGGCGTGTTTGTAGGCGGACATTCTGACTGGTCCCCCACCCCTTAGTCGCCTCCGCCTCCCCTTTCTGACCATCCCTCCCATTCTCCTCCTCCTCACTCTCCATTGGTGGAGAATGCGGGCATATTACTGGGTAAATGCTCTGATTGGCTTTCCCCTTTTGAATGTCCATACCGCCTTTCTCTTCTTTGTTGTCCTTATCTTCCTGCCCACGTGTATTCATTAAACCTTGCATTACTTCCTTATCTTCCCCAAGAACATCATCGCCCCTCCCTTTCTCTTCCCGGTCAGTGACATTCAGAGGCGCATAGGGCGGTGGTCTCACCCAGATGTTATCAGATTCTATTTTCTCCGCGGCATTCCCAGCCTCCCCGGCCAGCCCACCCCAGAGGGACTCCGCCCGCCCCTGATCCCTCACGAGCGGAGTAGGGTGGTTTGGGGATTGAGGGGGGGGGGTATCACCCTCCCGCCGGTCCCCAGGGTCCGCTGAATTATCATCATTTAGAGGGCGTGAGGTCTGTGTGGCTGCTCCAACCCCAAGTTTCGGGACAGCTAATAAACAGTCCCTTGCCGCCCTCCATGCTTCCTGCTCCTGCAGGGCTTTTTTCAAAGCCTGCACGACCCTCCCCCACGCCTTAAGGTGTTTCGCCGTGCCTGAGCACATGGTCTCCTCGGCAAACACTTTAGTGCATTTATCCCACGTTTCTGGGTGGAGAATATCCACCGGCTGATCAATGACCCCGATCTGTAAAAGCCTTGCGACTGCAAGGGTAAAGTCTTTGGGCTTACAATCAATCCCCCACTGCTTATGCAGCTCAGATACGACATTTACCAGGGCTTCCATTCTCCTTGAAGGTCCGGGAGCGTCCTCCCCGCCGGGCTGGTCCTGCCGCTCCGGCCGCCGTTCACCAAATCCAGGCGAAATTACCGGGTTTCGGCACCACTTGCTGCCTTTCTCAAGGCGTGGCGACCTGGTTCAGGAACAGCACAGCAACCAATCCCAGGTTGCTTGGTCCATCAGCACACAGACACCAATGTGGTGGAGGCAAAATGGCATTTATTCAAAGGTTACACTGCATTATATAACCTGGGTTTACCTCGTCACTTCCGCCTGCTTACGTCAGAGATCCATCTTGATTGGTTGCAGGGAGGGAGGCTCTACCTTTCCGTAAAACACGATATCTTCCGGTCGCCGGACCCTAGCTTATCTTTCCATACAACGCGATATCTTCCGGTCGCCGGACCCTACCTACCACACCTCACAGTGACATGGCCACTACTAAACCTGCTGCCCACTGTGACATGGCCTCCATAGTGACATGGCCACCACTGACATGCTGCCCACTGTGACATAGCCCCACAGTGACGTGGCCACTACTGACCTGCTGCCCACTGTGACGTAGCCCCCATAGTGACATGGCCACCACTGACCTGCTGCCCACTATGACATGGCCCCCATAGTGACATGGCCACGACTGACCTGCTTCCCACTGTGACATAGCCCCCACAGTGACATGGCAACCAGTGGCCTGTTGCTCACTGTGACATGGCCACCACTGACCTGCTGCCCAATGTGACATAGCCCCCATAGTGACATGGCCACCACTGACCTGCTGCCCACTGTGACATGGACCCATAGTGACATGGCCACAACTGACCTGCTGCCCACTGTGACATGGTCCCCACAGTGACATGGCCACCACTGATCCGCTGACCACTGTGACATGGCCCCACAGTGACCTGGCCACCACTGACCTGCTACCCACTGTGACATGGCCCCCATAGTGACATGACCACCACTGACATGCTGCCCACTGTGACATGGCCCCCATAGTGACATGGCCACCACCGACCTGCTGCCCACTGTGACATGACCCCCATAGTGACATGGCAACCAGTGGCCTGTTGCTCACTGTGACATGGCCACCACTGACCTGCTGCACACTGTGACATGACCTCACAGTGACATGGCCACTACTGACCTGCTGCCCACTGTGACATGGCCCCCATAGTGACATGGCCACCACTGATCCGCTGACAACTGTGATATAGCACCACAGTGACATGGCCACCACTGACCTGCTACCCACTGTGACATATCCCCCACATTGACATGGCAACCAGTGGCCTGTTGCTCACTGTGACATGGCCGTCACTGACCTGCTGCACACTGTGACATGGCCCCACAGTGATGTGGCCACTACTGACCTGCTGCCCACTGTGACGTAGCCCCCATAGTGACATGGCCACCACTGACCTGCTGCCCACTATGACATGGCCCCCATAGTGACATGGCCACGACTGACCTGCTTCCCACTGTGACATAGCCCCCACAGTGACATGGCAACCAGTGGCCTGTTGCTCACTGTGACATGGCCACCACTGACCTGCTGCCCAATGTGACATAGCCCCCATAGTGACATGGCCACCACTGACCTGCTGCCCACTGTGACATGGACCCATAGTGACATGGCCACAACTGACCTGCTGCCCACTGTGACATGGTCCCCACAGTGACATGGCCACCACTGATCCGCTGACCACTGTGACATGGCCCCACAGTGACCTGGCCACCACTGACCTGCTACCCACTGTGACATGGCCCCCATAGTGACATGACCACCACTGACATGCTGCCCACTGTGACATGGCCCCCATAGTGACATGGGTACCACTGACATGCTGCCCACTGTGACATAGCCCCCACAGTGACATGGCAACCAGTGGCCTGTTTCTCACTGTGACATGGCCACCACTGACCTGCTGCACACTGTGACATGACCCCACAGTGACGTGGCCACTACTGACCTGCTGCCCACTGTGACATGACGCCCATAGTGACATGGCCACCACTGACCTGCTGCCCCCTGTGACATAGACCCCACAGTGATATGGCAACCAGTGGCCTGTTGCTCACTGTGACATGGCCACCACTGACCTGCTGCACACTGTGACATGACCTCACAGTGACATGGCCACCACTGACCTGCTGCCCAATGTGACATAGCCCCCATATTGACATGGCCACCACTGACCTGCTGCCCACTGTGACATGGCCCCCACAGTGACATGGCCACCACTGACCTGCTGCCCACTGTGACATGGCCCCCATAGTGACATGGCCAGCACTGACCTGCTGCACACTGTGACATAGCCCCCACACTGAAATGGCCACCTGTGGCCTGTTGCTCACTGTGACATGGCCATCACTGACCTGCTGCACACCATGACATGGCCCCACAGTGACATGGCCACTACTGACCTGCTGCCCACTGTGACATGGCCCCCATAGTGACATGGCCACCACTGACATGCTGCCCACTGTGACATGGCCCCCATAGTGACATGGCCACCACGGACCTCCTGCCCACTGTGACATAGCCCCCAACGTGACATAGCAACCAGTGGCCTGTTGATCACTGTGACATGGCCACCACTGACCTGCTGCACACTGTGACATGACCTCACAGTGACATGGCCACCACTGACTAGCTGCCCACTGTGACATAGCCCCCATAGTGACATGGCTACCACTGAACTGCTGCCCACTGTGACATGGACCCATAGTGACATGGCCACAACTGACCTCCTGCCCACTGAGACATAGCCCCCACAGTGACATGGCAACCAGTGGCCTGTTACTCACTGTGACATGGCCACCACTGACCTGCTGCAAACTGTGACATGGCCCCACATTGACATGGCCACCACTGACCTGTACCCAATGTGATATAGCCCCCATAGTGACATGGCCACCACTGACCTGCTGCCCACTGTGACATGGCCCCCATAGTGACATGGCCACCAGTGACCTGCTGCCCACTATGACATAGCGCCCACAGTGACATTGTAACCAGTGGCCTGTTGCTCACTGTGACATGACCTCACTGCTGCCTTTCTCAAGGCGTGGCGACCTGGTTCAGGAACAGCACAGCAACCAATCCCAGGTTGCTTGGTCCATCAGCACACAGACACCAATGTGGTGGAGGCAAAATGACATTTATTCAAAGGTTACACTGCATTATATAACCTGGGTTTACCTCGTCACTTCCGCCTGCTTACGTCAGAGATCCATCTTGATTGGTTGCAGGGAGGGAGGCTCTACCTTTCCGTAAAACACGATATCTTCCGGTCGCCGGACCCTAGCTTATCTTTCCGTACAACGCGATATCTTCCGGTCGCCGGACCCTACCTACCACACCTCACAGTGACATGGCCACTACTAAACCTGCTGCCCACTGTGACATGGCCTCCATAGTGACATGGCCACCACTGACATGCTGCCCACTGTGACATAGCCCCACAGTGACGTGGCCACTACTGACCTGCTGCCCACTGTGACGTAGCCCCCATAGTGACATGGCCACCACTGACCTGCTGCCCACTATGACATGGCCCCCATAGTGACATGGCCACGACTGACCTGCTTCCCACTGTGACATAGCCCCCACAGTGACATGGCAACCAGTGGCCTGTTGCTCACTGTGACATGGCCACCACTGACCTGCTGCCCAATGTGACATAGCCCCCATAGTGACATGGCCACCACTGACCTGCTGCCCACTGTGACATGGACCCATAGTGACATGGCCACAACTGACCTGCTGCCCACTGTGACATGGTCCCCACAGTGACATGGCCACCACTGATCCGCTGACCACTGTGACATGGCCCCACAGTGACCTGGCCACCACTGACCTGCTACCCACTGTGACATGGCCCCCATAGTGACATGACCACCACTGACATGCTGCCCACTGTGACATGGCCCCCATAGTGACATGGCCACCACCGACCTGCTGCCCACTGTGACATGACCCCCATAGTGACATGGCAACCAGTGGCCTGTTGCTCACTGTGACATGGCCACCACTGACCTGCTGCACACTGTGACATGACCTCACAGTGACATGGCCACTACTGACCTGCTGCCCACTGTGACATGGCCCCCATAGTGACATGGCCACCACTGATCCGCTGACAACTGTGATATAGCACCACAGTGACATGGCCACCACTGACCTGCTACCCACTGTGACATATCCCCCACATTGACATGGCAACCAGTGGCCTGTTGCTCACTGTGACATGGCCGTCACTGACCTGCTGCACACTGTGACATGGCCCCACAGTGATGTGGCCACTACTGACCTGCTGCCCACTGTGACGTAGCCCCCATAGTGACATGGCCACCACTGACCTGCTGCCCACTATGACATGGCCCCCATAGTGACATGGCCACGACTGACCTGCTTCCCACTGTGACATAGCCCCCACAGTGACATGGCAACCAGTGGCCTGTTGCTCACTGTGACATGGCCACCACTGACCTGCTGCCCAATGTGACATAGCCCCCATAGTGACATGGCCACCACTGACCTGCTGCCCACTGTGACATGGACCCATAGTGACATGGCCACAACTGACCTGCTGCCCACTGTGACATGGTCCCCACAGTGACATGGCCACCACTGATCCGCTGACCACTGTGACATGGCCCCACAGTGACCTGGCCACCACTGACCTGCTACCCACTGTGACATGGCCCCCATAGTGACATGACCACCACTGACATGCTGCCCACTGTGACATGGCCCCCATAGTGACATGGGTACCACTGACATGCTGCCCACTGTGACATAGCCCCCACAGTGACATGGCAACCAGTGGCCTGTTTCTCACTGTGACATGGCCACCACTGACCTGCTGCACACTGTGACATGACCCCACAGTGACGTGGCCACTACTGACCTGCTGCCCACTGTGACATGACGCCCATAGTGACATGGCCACCACTGACCTGCTGCCCCCTGTGACATAGACCCCACAGTGATATGGCAACCAGTGGCCTGTTGCTCACTGTGACATGGCCACCACTGACCTGCTGCACACTGTGACATGACCTCACAGTGACATGGCCACCACTGACCTGCTGCCCAATGTGACATAGCCCCCATATTGACATGGCCACCACTGACCTGCTGCCCACTGTGACATGGCCCCCACAGTGACATGGCCACCACTGACCTGCTGCCCACTGTGACATGGCCCCCATAGTGACATGGCCAGCACTGACCTGCTGCACACTGTGACATAGCCCCCACACTGAAATGGCCACCTGTGGCCTGTTGCTCACTGTGACATGGCCATCACTGACCTGCTGCACACCATGACATGGCCCCACAGTGACATGGCCACTACTGACCTGCTGCCCACTGTGACATGGCCCCCATAGTGACATGGCCACCACTGACATGCTGCCCACTGTGACATGGCCCCCATAGTGACATGGCCACCACGGACCTCCTGCCCACTGTGACATAGCCCCCAACGTGACATAGCAACCAGTGGCCTGTTGATCACTGTGACATGGCCACCACTGACCTGCTGCACACTGTGACATGACCTCACAGTGACATGGCCACCACTGACTAGCTGCCCACTGTGACATAGCCCCCATAGTGACATGGCTACCACTGAACTGCTGCCCACTGTGACATGGACCCATAGTGACATGGCCACAACTGACCTCCTGCCCACTGAGACATAGCCCCCACAGTGACATGGCAACCAGTGGCCTGTTACTCACTGTGACATGGCCACCACTGACCTGCTGCAAACTGTGACATGGCCCCACATTGACATGGCCACCACTGACCTGTACCCAATGTGATATAGCCCCCATAGTGACATGGCCACCACTGACCTGCTGCCCACTGTGACATGGCCCCCATAGTGACATGGCCACCAGTGACCTGCTGCCCACTATGACATAGCGCCCACAGTGACATTGTAACCAGTGGCCTGTTGCTCACTGTGACATGACCTCACTGCTGCCTTTCTCAAGGCGTGGCGACCTGGTTCAGGAACAGCACAGCAACCAATCCCAGGTTGCTTGGTCCATCAGCACACAGACACCAATGTGGTGGAGGCAAAATGACATTTATTCAAAGGTTACACTGCATTATATAACCTGGGTTTACCTCGTCACTTCCGCCTGCTTACGTCAGAGATCCATCTTGATTGGTTGCAGGGAGGGAGGCTCTACCTTTCCGTAAAACACGATATCTTCCGGTCGCCGGACCCTAGCTTATCTTTCCGTACAACGCGATATCTTCCGGTCGCCGGACCCTACCTACCACACCTCACAGTGACATGGCCACTACTAAACCTGCTGCCCACTGTGACATGGCCTCCATAGTGACATGGCCACCACTGACATGCTGCCCACTGTGACATAGCCCCACAGTGACGTGGCCACTACTGACCTGCTGCCCACTGTGACGTAGCCCCCATAGTGACATGGCCACCACTGACCTGCTGCCCACTATGACATGGCCCCCATAGTGACATGGCCACCACTGACCTGCTTCCCACTGTGACATAGCCCCCACAGTGACATGGCAACCAGTGGCCTGTTGCTCACTGTGACATGGCCATCACTGACCTGCTGCACACTGTGACATGGCCCCACAGTGACGTGGCCACTACTGACCTGCTTCCCACTGTGATATGGCCCCCATAGTGACATGGCCACCACCGACCTGCTGCCCACTGTGACATGACCCCCATAGTGACATGGCAACCAGTGGCCTGTTGCTCACTGTGACATGGCCACCACTGACCTGCTGCACACTGTGACATGACCTCACAGTGACATGGCCACTACTGACCTGCTGCCCACTGTGACATGGCCCCCATAGTGACATGGCCACCACTGATCCGCTGACAACTGTGATATAGCACCACAGTGACATGGCCACCACTGACCTGCTACCCACTGTGACATATCCCCCACATTGACATGGCAACCAGTGGCCTGTTGCTCACTGTGACATGGCCGTCACTGACCTGCTGCACACTGTGACATGGCCCCACAGTGATGTGGCCACTACTGACCTGCTGCCCACTGTGACATGGCCCCCATAGTGACATGGGCACCACTGACCTGCTGCCCACTGTGACATGGCCCCCATAGTGACATGGCCACCACTGACCTGCTGCACACTGTGACATGGCCCCCATAGTGACATGGCCACCACCGACCTGCTGCCCACTGTGACACAGCCCCCACAATGACATGGCAACCAGTGGCCTGTTGCTCACTGTGACATGGCCACCACTGACCTGCTGCACACTGTGACATGACCTCACAGTGACATGGCCACTACTGAGCTGCTGCCCACTGTGACATGGCCCCAACAGTGACATGGCCACCACTGACCTGCTACCCACTGTGAAATGGCCCCCATAGTGACATGGGCACCACTGACATGCTGCCCACTGTGACATGGCCCCCATAGAGACTTGGCCACAACTGACCTGCTGCCCACTGTGACATAGTCCCCACAGTGACATGGCAACGAGTGGCCTGTTTCTCACTGTGACATGGCCACCACTGACCTTCTGCACACTGTGACATGACCGCACAGTGACATGGCCACCACTGACCTGCTGCCCACTGTGACACAGCCCCCATAGTGACATGGCCACCACTGACCTGTTGCCCACTGTGACATAGCCCCCACAGTGACATGGCAACCAGTGGCCTGTTGCTCACTGTGACATGGCCATCACTGACCTGCTGCACAATGTGACATGACCCCATAGTGACGTGGCCACTACCGACCTGCTGCCCACTGTGACATGACCCCACAGTGACATGGCCACAACTGATCCGCTGACAACTGTGATATAGCCCCACAGTGACATGGCCACCACTGACCTGTTACCCACTGTGACATAGCCCCCACAGTGACATGGCAACCAGTGGCCTGTTGCTCACTGTGACATGGCCACCACTGACCTGCTACCCAGTGGGACATCTCCCCCACAGTGACATGGCAACCAGTGGCCTGTTACTCACTGTGACAAGGCCATCACTGACCTGCTGCACACTGTGACATGGTCCCACAGTGACGTGGCCACTACTGACCTGCTGCCCACTGTGACATGGCCCCCTTAGTGACATGGCCACCACCGACCTGCTGCCCACTGTGACATGGCGCCCACAGTGACATGGCCACCACTGACCTGCTGCCCACTCTGACATAGCCCCCACAGTGACATGGCAACCAGTGGCCTGTTGCTCACTGACATGGCCAGCACTGACCTGCTGCACACTGTGACATGGCCCCCATAGTGACGTGGCCACTACTGACCTGCTGCCCACTGTGACATGGCCCCCACAGTGACATGGCCACCACTGATCCGCTGACCACTGTGATATAGACCCACAGTGACATGGCCACCACTGACCTGCTGCCCACTGTGATATGGCCCCCATAGTGACATGGTAACCACTGACCTGCTGCCCACTGTGACATAGGCCCACTGTGACATGGCAACCAGTTGCCTGTTGCTCACTGTGACATGGCCACCACTGACCTGCTGCACACTGTGACATGACCTCACAGTGACATGACCACCACTGACATTCTGGACAATGTGACATAGCCCCCGTAGTAGACATGGCCACCACTGACCTGCTGCCCACTCTGACATGGACACATAGTGACATGGCCACAACTGACCTGCTGCCCACTGTGACATGGTCACCACACTGACATGGCCACCACTGATCTGCTGACCACTGTGACATAGCCCCACAGTGACCTGGCCACCACTGACCTGCTACCCACTGTGACATGGCCCCCATAGTGACATGGGTACCACTGACATGCTACCCACTGTGACATGGCAACCATAGAGACTTGGCCACAACTGACCTGCTGCCCACTGTGACATAGCCCCCACAGTGACATGGCAACGAGTGGCCTGTTTCTCACTCTGACATGGCCACCACTGACCTTCTGCACACTGTGACATGACCTCACAGTGACATGTCCACCACTGACCTGCTACCCACTGTGACATAACCCCCACAGTGACATGGCAACCAGTGGCCTGTTGCTCACTGTGACATGGCCATCACTGACCTGCTGCACACTGTGACATGGCCCCCATAGTGACATGAGCACCACTGATCTGCTGCCCACTCTGACATAGCCCCCACAGTGACATGGCAACCAGTGGCCTGTTGCTCACTGTGACATGGCCATCACTGACCTGCTGCACAGTGTGACATGGCCCCCATAGTGACATGGCCACCACTGACCTGCTGCGCACTGTGACATAACCTCACAGTGACATGGCCACTACTGAACTGCTGCCCACTGTGACATGGCCCCCACAGTGACATGGCCACCACTGACCTGCTACCCACTGTGACATGGCCCCCATAGTGACATGGGCACCACTGACATGCTGCCCACTGTGACATGGCCCCCATAGAGACTTGGCCACAACTGACCTGCTGCCCACTGTGACATAGACCCCACAGTGACATGGCAACGAGTGGCATGTTTCTCACTCTGACATGGCCACCACTGACCTTCTGCACACTGTGACATGACCTCACAGTGACATGGCCACCACTGACCTGCTGCCCACTGTGACATGGCCCCCATAGTGACATGGCCACCACTGACCTGTTGCCCACTGTGACTTAGACCCCACAGTGACATGGCAACCAGTGGCCTGTTGCTCACTGTGACATGGCCACCACTGACCTGCTGCACACTGTGACATGAACTCACAGTGACATGGCCACTACTGACCTGCTGCCCAATGTGACATAGCCCCCATAGTGACATGGCCACCACTGACCTGCTGCCCACTGTGACATGGACCCATAGTAACATGGCCACAACTGACCTGCTGCCCACTGTGACATGGACCCATAGTCACATGGCCACAACTGACCTGCTGCCCACTGTGACATGGTCCCCACAGTGACATGGCCACCACTGATCCGCTGACCACTGTGACATAGCCCCACAGTGACCTGGCCACCACGGACCTGCTGCCCACTGTGACATGGCCCCCATAGAGACTTGACCACAACTGATCTGCTGCCCACTGTGACATAGACCCCACAGTGACATGGCAACGAGTGGCCTGTTTCTCACTGTGACATGGCCTCCACTGACCTGCTGCACACTGTGACATGACCTCACAGTGACATGGCCACCACTGACCTGCTGCCCAATGTGACATAGACCCTATAGTGACATGGCCACCACTGACCTGCTGCCCACTGTGACATGGACTCATAGTGACATGGCCAGCACTGACCTGCTGCCCACTGTGACATGGCCTCCATAGTGACATGGCCACCACTGACCTGCTGCCCACTGTGAAATGGCCCCCATAGTGACATGGGCACCACTGACATGCTGCCCACTGTGACATAGCCCCCACAGTGACATGGCAACGAGTGGCCTGTTGCTCACTGTGACATGGCCATCACTGACCTGCTGCACAATGTGACATGGCCCCATAGTGACGTGGCCACTACCGACCTGCTGCCCACTGTGACATGACCCCACAGTGACATGGCCACAACTGATCCGCTGACAACTGTGATATAGCCCCACAGTGACATGGCCACCACTGACCTGCTACCCACTGTGACATAGCCCCCACAGTGACATGGCAACCAGTGGCCTGTTGCTCACTGTGACATGGCCACCACTGACCTTACGCACTGTGACATAGCCCCCACAGTGACATGGCAACCAGTGGCCTGTTGCTCACTGTGACATGGCTACCACTGACCTGCTACCCAGTGGGACATCGCCCCCACAGTGACATGGCAACCAGTGGCCTGTTACTCCCTGTGACAAGGCCATCAGTGACCTGCTGCACACTGTGACATGGCCCCACAGTGACGTGGCCACTACTGACCTGCTGCCCACTGTGACATGGCCCCCACAGTGACATGGCCAGCACTGACCTGCTGTCAACTCTGACATAGCCCCCACAGTGACATGGCAACCAGTGGCCTGTTGCCCACTGACATGGCCAGCACTGACCTGCTGCACACTGTGACATGGCCCCCATAGTGACGTGGCCACTACTGACCTGCTGCCCACTGTGACATGGCCCCCACAGTGACATGGCCACCACTGACCTGCTACCCACTGTGACATAGCACCCACAGTGACATGGTAACCAGTGGCCTGTTGCTCACTGTGACATGGCCACCACTGACCTGCTGCACACTGTGACATGACCTCACAGTGACATGGCCACCACTGATCTGCTGCCCACTGTGACATGACCCCCATTGTGACATGACCAGCACTGACCTGCTGCCCACTGTGATATAGCGCCCACAGTGACATGGCAACCAGTGGCCTCTTGCTCACTGTGACATGGCCATCACTGACCTGCTGCCCACTGTGACATGGCCCCCATAGTGACATGGCCACCACTGACCTGCTGCCCACTGTGACATAGGCCCACAGTGACATGGCAACCAGTTGCCTGTTGCTCACTATGACATGGCGACCACTGACCTGCGGCACACTGTGACATGACCTCACAGTGACATGACCACCACTGACCTTCTGGCCAATGTGACATAGCCCCCATAGTGACATGGCACCACTGACCTGCTGCCCACTGTGACATGGACCCATAGTGACATGGCCACAACTGACCTGCTGCCCACTGTGACATGGTCCCCACACTGACAGGGCCACCACTGATCTGCTCACCACTGTGACATAGCCCCACAGTGACCTGGCCACCACTGACCTGCTACCCACTGTGACATGGCCCCCATAGTGACATGGGTACCACTGACATGCTACCCACTGTGACATGGCAACCATAGAGACTTGGCCACAACTGACCTGCTGCCCACTGTGACATAGCCCCCACAGTGACATGGCAACGAGTGGCCTGTTTCTCACTCTGACATGGCCACCACTGACCTTCTGCACACTGTGACATGACCTCACAGTGACATGTCCACCACTGACCTGCTACCCACTGTGACATAACCCCCACAGTGACATGGCAACCAGTGGCCTGTTGCTCACTGTGACATGGCCATCACTGACCTGCTGCACACTGTGACATGGCCCCCATAGTGACATGAGCACCACTGATCTGCTGCCCACTCTGACATAGCCCCCACAGTGACATGGCAACCAGTGGCCTGTTGCTCACTGTGACATGGCCATCACTGACCTGCTGCACAGTGTGACATGGCCCCCATAGTGACATGGCCACCACTGACCTGCTGCGCACTGTGACATAACCTCACAGTGACATGGCCACTACTGAACTGCTGCCCACTGTGACATGGCCCCCACAGTGACATGGCCACCACTGACCTGCTACCCACTGTGACATGGCCCCCATAGTGACATGGGCACCACTGACATGCTGCCCACTGTGACATGGCCCCCATAGAGACTTGGCCACAACTGACCTGCTGCCCACTGTGACATAACCTCACAGTGACATGGCCACTACTGACCTGCTGCCCACTGTGACATGGCCCCCATAGTGACATGGGCACCACTGACATGCTGCCCACTGTGACATGGCCCCCATAGAGACTTGGCCACAACTGACCTGCTGCCCACTGTGACATAGACCCACAGTGACATGGCAACCAGTGGCCTGTTGCTCACTGTGACATGGCCACCACTGACCTGCTGCACACTGTGACATGAACTCACAGTGACATGGCCACTACTGACCTGCTGCCCAATGTGACATAGCCCCCATAGTGACATGGCCACCACTGACCTGCTGCCCACTGTGACATGGACCCATATTAACATGGCCACAACTGACCTGCTGCCCACTGTGACATGGACCCATAGTCACATGGCCACCACTGACCTGCTGCCCACTGTGACATGGTCCCCACAGTGACATGGCCACCACTGATTCGCTGACCACTGTGACATGGCCCCCATAGAGACTTGACCACAACTGATCTGCTGCCCACTCTGACATAGACCCCACAGTGACATGGGAACGAGTGGCCTGTTTCTCACTGTGACATGGCCACCACTGACCTGCTGCACACTGTGACATGACCTCACAGTGACATGGCCACCACTGACCTGCTGCCCAATGTGACATAGCCCCCATAGTGACATGGCCACCACTGACCTGCTGCCCACTGTGACATGGCCCCCATAGTGACATGGCCAGCACTGACCTGCTGCCCACTGTGACATAGCCCCCACAGTGACATGGCAACCAGTGGCCTGTTGCTCACTGTGACATGGCCGTCACTGCCTGATGCACACTGTGACATGACCCCACAGTGAAGTGGCCACTACTGACCTGCTGCCCACTGTGACATGGCCCCCATAGTGACATGGTCACCACTGACCTGCTGCCCACTGTGACATGGCCCCCATAGTGACATGGCCACCAATGACCGGCTTCCCACTCTGACATAACCCCCACAGTGACATGGCAACCAGTGGCCTGTTGCTCACTGTGACATGGCCACCACTGACCTGCTGCACACTGTGACATGACCTCACAGTGACATGGCCACCACTGATAAGCTGCCCACTGTGACATAGCCCCCATAGTACACATGGCCACCACTGACCTGCTGCCCACTGTGACATGGACCCATAGTGACATGGCCACAACTGACCTGCTGCCCACTGTGACATAGGCCCCACAGTGACATGGCAACCAGTGGCCTGTTGCTCACTGACATGGCCAGCACTGACCTGCTGCACACTGTGACATGGCCCCCATAGTGACGTGGCCACTACTGACCTGCTGCCCACTGTGACATGGCCCCCACAGTGACATGGCCACCACTGACCTGCTACCCACTGTGACATAGCCCCCACAGTGACATGGCAACCAGTGGCCTGTTGCTCACTGTGACATGGCCACCACTGACCTGCTGCACACTGTGACATGACCTCACAGTGACATGGCCACCACTGACCTGCTGCCCACTGTGACATGGCCCCCTTTGTGACATGACCGGCACTGGCCTGCTGCCCACTGTGATATAGCGCCCACAGTGACATGACAACCAGTGGCCTCTTGCTCACTGTGACATGGCCATCACTGACCTGCTGCCCACTGTGACATGGCCCCTATAGTGACATGGCCACCACTGACCTGCTGCCCACTGTGATATGGCCCCTATAGTGACATGGTAACCACTGACCTGCTGCCCACTGTGACATAGGCCCACAGTGACATGGCAACCAGTTGCCTGTTGCTCACTGTGACATGGCGACCACTGACCTGCTGCACACTGTGACATGACCTCACAGTGACATGGCCACCACTGACCTGCTGCCCGCTGTGACATGGCCCCCATAGTGACATGGCCAGCACTCACCTGCTGCCAACTGTGACATAGCGCCCACAGTGACATGGCAACCAGTGGCCTGTTGCTCACTGTGACATGGCCATCACTGACCTGCTCCCCACTGTGACATGTCCCAAATAGTAACATGATCACCACTGCCATGCTGCCCTCTGTGACATGGACCCATAGTGACATGGCCACAACTGACCTGCATCCCAGTGTAACACTGACCCACAGTGACATGGCAACCAGTGGCCTGTTACTCACTGTGACATGGCCATCACTGACCTGCTGCACACTGTGACATGGCCCCACAGTGACGTGGCCACTACTGACCTGCTGCCCACTGTGACATGTCACAAATAGTAACATGATCACCACTGACATGCTGCCCTCTGTGACATGGCCGCCACAGTGACATGGCTACCACTGACCCGCTGACCACTGTGACATGGCCCCCATAATGACATGGCCACCACTGACCTGCTACCCACTGTGACATAGCCCCCATAGTGACATGGCCAGCACTGACCTACTGCCCACTGTGACATGGCCCCCATAGTGACATGGCCACACCTGACCTGCTGCCCACTGTGACATGGCTCCCACAGTGAAATCGCCACCACTGACCCGCTGACCACTGTGACATGGCCCCCACAGTGACATGGCCAGCACTGACCTGCTGCCCACTGTGACATAGCCCCCATAGTGACATGGCCACTACTGACCTGCTGCCCACTGTGACATGGCCCCCATAGTGACATGGTCACCACTGACCTGCTGCCCACTGTGACATAGGCCCACAGTGACATGGCAACCAGTTGCCTGTTGCTCACTGTGACATGGCGACCACTGACCTGCTGCACACTGTGACATGACCTCACAGTGACATGACCACCACTGACCTTCTGGCCAATGTGACATAGCACCCATAGTGACATGGCACCACTGACCTGCTGCCCACTGTGACATGGACCCATAGTGACATGGCCACAACTGACCTGCTGCCCACTGTGACATGTTCCCCACACTGACAGGGCCACCACTGATCTGCTCACCACTGTGACATAGCCCCACAGTGACCTGGCCACCACTGACCTGCTACCCACTGTGACATGGCCCCCATAGTGACATGGGCACCACTGACATGCTACCCACTGTGACATGGCCACCATAGAGACTTGGCCACAACTGACCTGCTGCCCAATGTGACATAGCCCCCACAGTGACATGGCAACGAGTGGCCTGTTTCTCACTCTGACATGGCCACCACTGCCCTGCACACTGTGACATGACCTCACAGTGACATGGCCACCACTGCCCTGCTACCCACTGTGACATATCCCCCACAGTGACATGGCAACCAGTGGCCTGTTGCTCACTGTGACATGGCCATCACTGACCTGCTGCACACTGTGACATGGCCCCCATAGTGACATGAGCACCACTGACCTGCTGCACACTGTGACATAGCCCCCACAGTGACATGGCAACCAGTGGCCTGTTACTCACTGTGACAAGGCCATTACTGACCTGCTGCCCACTGTGACATGGCCCCACAGTGACGTGGCCACTACTGACCTGCTGCCCACTGTGACATGGCCCCCATAGTGACATGGCCACCACCGACCACTGCCCACTGTAACATAGACCCCACAGTGACATGGCAACCAGTGGCCTGTTGCTCACTGTGACATGGCCACCACTGACCTGCTGCCCACTGTGACATAACCTCACAGTGACATGGCCACTACTGACCTGCTGCCCACTGTGACATGGCCCCCACAGTGACATGGCCACCACTGACCTGCTACCCACTGTGACATGGCCCCCATAGTGACATGGGCACCACTGACATGCTGCCCACTGTGACATGGCCCCCATAGAGACTTGGCCACAACTGACCTGCTGCCCACTGTGACATAGCCCGCACAGTGACATGGCAACCAGTGGCCTGTTTCTCACTCTGACATGGCCACCACTGACCTTCTGCACACTGTGATATGACCTCACAGTGACATGGCCACCACTGACCTGCTGCCCACTGTGACATGGCCCCCATAGTGACATGGCCACCACTGACCTGTTGCCCACTGTGACTTAGACCCCACAGTGACATGCCAACCAGTGGCCTGTTGCCCACTGTGACATGGCCACCACTGACCTGCTGCACACTGTGACATGAACTCACAGTGACATGGCCACTACTGACCTGCTGCCCAATGTGACATAGCCCCCATAGTGACATGGCCACCACTGACCTGCTGCCCACTGTGACATGGACCCATAGTGACATGGCCACAACTGACCTGCTGCCCACTGTGACATGGTCCCCACAGTGACATGGCCACCACTGATCCGCTGAACACTGTGACATGGCCCCCATAGAGACTTGGCCACAACTGACCTGCTGCCCACTGTGACATAGCCCCCATAGTGACATGGCAACCAGTGGCCTGTTTTTCACTGTGACATGGCCACCACTGACCTTCTGCACACTGTGACATGACCGCACAGTGACATGGCCATCACTGACCTGCTGCACAATGTAACATGGCGCCACAGTGACATGGCCACCACTGATCCTCTGACAACTGTGATATAGCCCCACAGTGACATGGCCACCACTGACCTGCTGCCCACTATGACATAGCCCCCACAGTGACATGGCAACCAGTGGCCTGTTACTCACTGTGACATGGTCATCACTGACCTGCTGCACACTGTGACATGGCCCCACAGTGACGTGGCCACTACTGGCCTGCTGCCCACTGTGACATGGCCCCCATAGTGACATGGCCACCACCGACCTGCTGCCCACTGTGACATGGCCTCCACAGTGACGTGGCCACTAGTGACCTGCTGCCCACTGTGACATGGCCCCCACAGTGACATGGCCACCACTGATCCGCTGACCACTGTGATATAGACCCACAGTGACATGGCCACCACTGACCTGCTACCGACCGTGACATAGCCCCCACAGTGACATGGCAACCAGTGGCCTTTTGCTCACTGTGACATGGCCACCACTGACCTGCTGCACACTGTGACATGACCTCACAGTGACATGGCCACCACTGATCTGCTGCCCACTGTGACATGGCCCCCATTGTGACATGACCAGCACTGACCTGCTTCCCACTGTGATATAGCGCCCACAGTGACATGACAACCAGTGGCCTCTTGCTCACTGTGACATGGCCACCACTGACCTGCTGCACACTGTGACATGACCTCACAGTGACATGGCCACCACTGACCAGCTGCCCACTGTGATATGGCCCCCATAGTGACATGGTAACCACTGACCTGCTTCCCACTGTGACATAGGCCCACAGTGACATGGCAACCAGTTGCCTGTTGCTGACTGTGACATGGCGACCACTGACCTGCTGCACACTGTGATATGACCTCAAAGTGATATGGCCACCAGTGACCTGCTGCCCACTGTGACATGGTCCCCACACTGACAGGGCCACCACTGATCTGCTCACCACTGTGACATAGCCCCACAGTGACCTGGCCACCACTGACCTGCTACCCACTGTGACATGGCCCCCATAGTGACATGGGCACCACTGACATGCTACCCACTGTGACATGGCCCCCATAGTGACATGGTAACCACTGACCTGCTGCCCACTGTGACATAGCCCCCACAGTGACTTGGCAACGAGTGGCCTGTTGCTCACTGTGACATGGCCATCACTGACCTGCTGCACAATATGACATGACCCCCATAGTGACATGAGCACCACTGATCTGCTGCCCACTGTGATATAGACCCCACAGTGACATGGCAACCAGTGGCCTGTTATTCAGTGTGACATGGCCATCACTGACCTTCTGCACACTGTGACATGGCCCCACAGTGACGTGGCCACTACTGACCTGCTTCCCACTGTGACATGGCCCCCATAGTGACATAGCCACCACCGACCTGCTGCCCACTGTGACATGACCCCCATAGTGACATGGCCAGCAGTGACCTGCTGCCCACTGTGACATAGCCCCCACAGTGACATGGTAACCAGTGGCCTGTTGCTCACTATGACATGGCCAGCACTGACATGCTGCCCTCTGTGACATAGCCCCCACAGTGACATGGTAACCAGTGGCCTGTTGCTCACTATGACATGGCCACCACTGGCCTTCTGCACACTGTGACATGACCTCACAGTGACTTGGCCACCACTGACCTGCTCCCCACTGTGACATGTCCCATATAGTAACATGATCACTACTGACATGCTGCCCACTGTCACATGGCCTCACTGTGACGTGGCCACCACTGACCTGCTGCCCACTGTGATTGGCCACCACAGTGACATGGCCACCAGTGGACTGTTGCTCACTGTGACATGGCCACAACTGATCTGCTGACCACTGTGACATGACCTCACAGTGACATGGCCACCACTGACCCGCTGACACCTGTGACATGGCCCCCACAGTGACATGGCCACCACTGACCTGCTGACCACTGTGACATGGCGCCCACAGTGACATGGCCACCACTGACCTGCTGCCCACTGTGACATGGCCCCCATATGACATGGCCACCACTGCCCTGCTGCCCACTCTGACATGGACCCCATAGTGACATGGCAACCAGTGGCCTGTTTCTCACTGTGACATGGCCACCACTGACCTGCTGCACACTGTGACATGACCTCACAGTGACATGGCCACCACTGACCTGCTCCCCACTGTGACATGTCCCATACAGCAACATGATCACTACTGACACGCTGCCCACATCACATGGCCCCACAGTGACGTGGCCACCACTGACCTGCTGCCCACTGTGACTGTCCACCACAGTGACATGGCCACCACTGACCTTCTTCCCACTGTGACATGTCCCAAACACTAACATGATCACCACTGACCTGCTCCCCACTGTGACATGTCCCAAATAGTAACATGATCACCACTGACATGCTGCCCTCTGTGACATGGACCCATAGTGACATGGCCACAACTGACCTGCTTCCCAGTGTAACACTGACCCACAGTGACATGGCAACCAGTGGCCTGTTACTCACTGTGACATGGCCATCACTGACCTGCTGCACACTGTGATGTAGCACCCACAGTGACATGCCCACCACTGCCCGCTGCCCACTGTGTCATGGCCCCACAGTGACGTGGCCACCACTGACACGCTGCCAACTGTGACATGTCCCAAATAGTAACATGATCACCACTGATATCCTGCCAACAGTGACATGGCCCCACAGTGACATGGCCACCACTGACCTGCTGCCCACTGTGACATGGCCCGCATAGAGACATGGCCACAACTGACCTGCTGCCCACTGTGACATAGCCCACACGGTGACATGGCAACCACGGGCCTGTTGCTCACTGTAACATGGCCAGCACTGACCTGCTGCCCACTGTGACATAGCCCCCACAGTGACATGGCCACCACTGACCTGCTGCACACTGTGATGTACCCCCCAGAGTGACATGGCCACCACTGACCCGCTGCCCACTGTGACATGTCCCAAACAGTAATATGATCACCACTGACATCCTGCCCACTGTGACATGGCCCCCACAGTGACATGGTCACCACTGACACGCTGACCACTGTGACATGGCCCCCACAGTGACATGGCCACCACTGACCTTCTGCCCAATGTGACATGACCACCATAGTGATATGGCCACAACTGACACGCTGACCACTGTGACATGTCCCCCACAGTGACATGGCCACAACTGACCTGCTGCCCACTGTGAAAAAGCCCCCACAGTGACATGGCAACCAGTGGCCTGTTTCTCACTGTAACATGGCCACCACTGACCTGCTGCACACTGTGACATGACCTCACAGTGACATGGCCACCACTGACCTGCTGCCCACTGTGACGTGGCCCCCAGAGTGACATGGCCAGCACTGACCTGCTGCCCACTGTGACATGGCCCCCACAGTGACATGGCCACCACTGACCTGCTGCCCACTGTGAAATGGCCCCCACAGTGACATGGCTACCAATAACCTGCTGCGCACTGTGACATGGCCCCACAGTGACATGGCCACCAGTGACCTGCTATCCACTGTGACATAGCCCCCGCAGTGACATGGCCACAACTTACCTGCTGCTCACTGTGACATGGCCCCAAGTGACATGGCCACCACAGAACCGCTGCCGACTGTGACATGGCCCCCACAGTGACATGACCACCACTGACCTGCTGCCCACTGTAACATGGCCCCACAGTGACATGGCCACCACTTATCCGCTGCCCACTGTGACATGGCCCCCATAGTGACATGGCCACCACAGAACCGCTGCCCACTGTGACATGGCCCCCACAGTGACGTGGCCACCACTGACACGCTGCCAACTGTGACATGTCCCAAATAGTAACATGATCACCACTGATATCCTGCCAACAGTGACATGGCCCCACAGTGACATGGCCACCACTGACCTGCTGCCCACTGTGACATGGCCCCCATAGTGACATGGCCACAACTGACCTGCTGCCCACTGTGACATAGCCCCCACAGTGACATGGCAACCAGTGGCCTGTTATTCACTGTGACATGGCCATCACTGATCTGCTGTACACTGTGACATGACCGCACAGTGGCATGGCCACCACTGAACCGCTGCCCACTGTGATGTAGCACCCAGAGTGACATGGCCTGCACTGACCTGCTCCCCACTGTGACATATCCCAAACAGTAACATGATCACCACTGACATGCTGCCCACTGTGTCATGGCCCCCACAGTGACATGGCCACCACTGACCTGCTGCCCAATGTGACATGGCACCCACAGTGACATGGCCACCACTGACCTGCTGCCCACTGAGACATGTCCCCTACAGTGACATGGCCACAACTGACCTGCTGCTCACTGTGACATGGCCCCAAGTGACATGGCCACCACTGACCCGCTGCCCCCTGTGGCATGGCCCCCACAGTGACATGGCCACCACTGACCCGCTGCCCCCTGTGACATGGCCCCCACAGTGACATGGCCACCACTGACCTGCTGCCCACTGTTACATGGGCCGCACAGTGCCATGGCCATCACTGACCTGCTGCCCACTGTGTCATATCCCCCACAGTGACATGACCACCATTGCCCTGCTGCCCACTGTGACATGGCCACAACTGACCTTCTGCCCACTGTGACATGACCTCATCGTGACATGGCCATCACTGACTTGCAGCCCACTGTGACATAGCCCACATAGTGACATGGCCACCACTGACCTGCTACCCACTGTGACATAGCCCCCATAGTGACATGGCCACTACTGACCTGCTACCCACTGTGACATGGCCCCCACAGTGACATGGCCAGCACTGACCTGCTGCCCACTGTGACATGGCCCCCACAGTGACATGGCCATCAGTGACCTGTTGCTCACTGTGCCATGGCCGTCACTGTCCTGCTGCCCACTGTGATATAGCTCCCACATTGACATTGCCACCACTGAACCGCTGCCCACTGCCAACGCAGAAGTCTCGGACACAACTTAAACGACCAATATTATCAAGTTGATGCCACTTTATTAAAGGTTACACAGCAATTTATACTCTATCTCAAGCTTCACGTGCCGCTATCTTATTGCTAATATGCTAAAGCTACTTGTTCACGCGCCCTTTTGCCCCCTATGATTGGTCTTGGTGTGGTGTCCACGCGATGCTCTCCCCCTTAGGTAGACCCCCTGTTTTCGACATTCCAACATCTTTATCTCTTGGGAAGGAGTGTAGTTTCTCAGGCCGTCTCGGCCTTGTTTTTGTCCTTGAACACAGCTGCAGCTTGTTGTTACAGTGAGGCCCCTCGGTTTGGATCGCTCATAATATGTCCATTACTTTCCAGCCATTCCACAAATCCCCCTTTTTGTTTTTGAGCAATCGGGACTTCTCTTTTCTTAAACATTTGTTCACCCAGACTATTCAACATCCGTCACAAACACTGAAACAGACAGGGAAGAAGCAACATCAAGATTAGTAAACCTACTAGCACTATCAACACTCCTTTGACCAAGGTCTGCAACCAGCCCCTCATCCCGAGTCTAGTCGTCCAAGATAACAAGGACCACCGACAGGTCGTACAGGAATACCAGGCCATGCTCTATCCCCACAAATCAGAAACACTCCAGGTGGAAGTTTAAAGCCTCCGGTGGTTTCTACGGAGAATCCTCCTGTTTTCAAATTATTCCAAGAAGAATGCCCTGTCACATTTTGACAACCTACAAATAAATCTCGGTGACCATTCTGAGCTAACCAAATATGTCACGGGTCACCAAACCAAACCACTCCTGTGCCATTCACTGGCTGCAGCTGAGGAACCACATTATGGCAGTTTGGCATCTCCGTAACATCAACATACTTAACAGGTGTAACACTGGCCAACAAATCCAATTCTTGCAAGGGTAAAGAAGTTAACTGGTTTAGATTCTCAATGACTGTCTTTTGCCAAGCTGCATTACGCATGGAGGGCCAATTTAAAATGAAACAACTATCATCATCTGGTCTGCCAATCAGGTCCACTCTCTGTTGTTTCCAATATCCTTCGAAATCAGTTTCATTTTCCTGCAACGGAATGCCAATTAAACAGGTCCTAAAAGGATCATCTGCTTGTTGTAGACTCAAACAGAAATCCTTTATCCCAGATGCGTTTGCCCAGGTTACCCAAATGGTTGCTCTGGGTTCGATGTCAAGAATCCCTTCATGGCTTAATATGAGCCAAACCAGAACAAATGTGGCCCACATTTGACGTGTAGTCATCATTCCACCTTCTTTTCTCAGGTGTCCTGGTACACCTGCCAGCTTCGAGAGCCATTCTTTCCCAACACCACAACTCTTATGTACTATCTTATTGTTCTAATTAACACACTGCAAAGCCAAACGTCTACAAAGCTTCAAAATCAATTTCTGCTAGAATCCTTTATCTAAGGTTTTCAATTAAGCCTATAACTTTAACAAACTACTGCTGTTTTCTAAAAAATTAAGCCTGCCTTTCTGTAACTAAAAGTGGATTGCTGATATGTTGGCTCGTTGGCAAATTCAGACAACCAACTTGCTTCAGTATAAACTTCTGAACTGTGATAAGTGGCTGTATTCGAACAGCCGTGCAAAACGACTGCAAGCCCAGGAAAAGACAAAAGGCTTCTCTGTTTGCTGGATGTAGTGCTGTTAGTAACGAGGTCAGAATCAGGTTCAGTCGATGTTGATGTCTCTGAAGTGCCTCAAAACACAGGGTTCTCCGTCCAGTTTGCAGAGGCCTACGTAGATGAATTGTTACCTGTAAAAACACAAGCAGGAACCCCTGCCTAGGACCTGTGAGTGAGCCTAGTGCTCTGCGTCGTTCTTCCTGACTTCCCCTTTCCAGGGCCGCACCCATCAACTCGGTACCCATCTGACGCCAGTATCTGTAACAACACAAGCATATCCCCGACCGGTCATTCTTAGTTCTGCAGGTCCTCTCCATTCTCCTGTAACGACATCCCTGTATTGAACAAAAACATTACTGTCACATTGGTATGTACCAGATTTCAAACCCAAACTATGTATTATTACTGGTGGTTCATTTCTATCACCTGTGAACCGCAAAAAATTTAATACATACACCGCTTTTGCAAGTCGCTCTGCAGCAGCCAAGACTTCTCCCCCTTTTTGTTTTTGAAAAGCGCTTTCAAGGTTTGATGTGCTCTCTCCACGATGGCTTGTCCCGTGGGGGAATGCGGTATTCCTGTGATGTGACGTATACCCCAGAGTTGGCAAAAATGAGTAAATTTCTGGGAAGTGTAGGCCGGACCATTGTCAGTTTTGATCTCTGCAGGCACGCCCAGTGCCATAATTGCAGCATGCATATGTTTGATGACATGCCGTGCTGTTTCACCTGTTTGCGCTGTTGCCCAGAGTGCTAGAGAAAAGGTATCAATAGAAACATGCACATATTTAAGCCTGCCAAATTCTGGGATATGGGTCACATCCATTTGCCAGAGTTGTAAAGGTTGGAGTCCTCGGGGGTTTACTCCCAAACCGAGGCCTACTCCCACCTTCTGGCAATCGGGACAGGATTGCACAATTCCTCTAGCATCAGCCACAGGAATGTGAAATTGTCTGGCTAACATTTTTGCTGACTGGTGAAAAAACTGGTGTGACAGCCTGGCCTGTTCAAAGGTGTTAACGGCAGGGCCCGTCCAGGCTGGAGCGACAAGTTGATCAGCTCGAGCGTTTCCCAACACAAGGCCTCCACATTGTTGATGACTGCGGATGTGCATAATAAAATATTCATCCTGACGTTGGTTCAAAAGTGTCAGCAATTGTAACAACAAAGTATGTAATACAGGATTTCGCACAGGTTTCACCATGCTGTTTTCCAGACGTTGTACTGTACCTACTACATACAATGAGTCTGATACTATATTAAGAGGTTCTTGAGACCAGCGTTGAAATGTCCAGATAACAGCTCGAAGTTCTAAAGTCTGTAAAGAGTCACCAGGCACTCCAGGGAGTAATTGATGTTCCCAGGTGTCCCCTTCCTTCCAGGTGACTGCAGCCCTTCGAGATTTTCGTCCAACATCAGTGAAGACAGTTATCCCTTCTACTGGAACCTCTGATCGCAAGGGTAAATGTACAAACCGCTGATGGCATAATAATGACAAAAGCTTATCCGATGGATAACTATTGGTGATAGTACCTAAGAAATCAGCAATTGCTATTTGAAAGACAGTTGAAGCAGATAATAACCAATCTAAATAAAACTGAGATACAGGTATGTAGATGACTTCTGGTTCGATGCCTGAAATATCTAAAATTCGCTGCCTCCCTTTTATGACAAGCTGTGAAAATAAGTCAGGACGTGTAACTACTGTGTTTCTGGGCTGAAAAGGGAGAAAAATCCATTCCAAAAGTCGTAAATTTGGTTTTTTCACTCAACTGAATAATAAGCCCCAATGGGTGTTCACGTTTACCCCCGGAGTTAACTAACATAAAAGAAAGAGCTTTATCATCCAGTCGCCTGTGAGTATAAGTTGTCATGATTTTATTGCTAATTACTTGTAAAGCTTGCTGTTGATCCTCATCCAGTTGACGGCGCTCCTGAGCTTGTACAGACGTGCCCAGGAGTGGCATCAAAGGTTTCAGATCATCGTTCGTAATTCCACAGATATTACGAACCCACTGGATATCCCCAATTAATCTCTGTGCATCAGACAATGTTTCTATTTTTGTGTTGATTTTAACCTTTTGAGGGCGAATCATTGCATTTGTAATAATCCAGCCCAGATACAGCCATGGCCCCTGTTTCTGAATTTTCTCTGGTGCTATCTCTAATCCCCTCTCCTTGAGACTGCATGTTAGCTGGCCCAATATTGTCTCGCAGTCCAGTTGTTTTCCTGCCACTAAGATATCATCCATGTAATGATAAATGAGTAAATGAGGATACTGTTTTCGGATGGGTTCCAGAGCCCACGCGACGAAAGACTGACAGATCATGGGTGAATTTTTCATCCCTTGTGGTAGCACCACCCAGTGATACCTCTTTGCTGGTTCGGCCTTATTAATCGATGGCACTGTAAAGGCAAACCTTTCAGCATCCTCTGGATGTAAGGGGATTGTAAAGAAGCAATCTTTTAGATCGATAACTACCAGATCCCAGCCTTCAGGTAACATTACTGGGGAAGGCAAACCAGGTTGTAAGGTGCCCATGTCACAGATAACCGCATTAATCGCTCTCAAATCATGTAACAGACGCCACTTCCCAGACTTTTTCTGAATTGTAAAAATTGGTGTGTTCCATGGGCTAGTTGAAGGCAGGATATGTCCGGCATCTAGCTGTTCCTGTACCAAATCATTAATAATTTGCAGCCGGTCCAGTTTTAGCGGCCACTGGTCGATCCATATGGGATCATCAGTTTTCCAGGTTAATTTTAGGATTGGCTGCTCTACCGTGGCCGCGCCTAAAAAGGCGAAGTAATCAATCGAGCTCCCATTTGACTGAGCAGATATCTGCCCACCAGTGCCACAGGTGAGTGCATCACATAGGGACGTGTGGTTACTAGCTTGCCATCCGGAAACATAAATGCTATTGTGTCTCTGCTGATGGATGTGACTTGAGTTCCTCCAACCCCTAGAATTCCTGTATTAGCAGGCAGTAAAGGCCACTGACTAGGCCATAGATAAAGTGGTACAATTGTGACATCTGCTCCAGTGTCAATGAGCATTCGTAATTTACTCGTCTGTCCATTAGGGTGTCTCATCTCCATCTGCTTCTCTGGCTTCCCCCGACTAATGTCCAGGGCTAACAAAACATCTGGTTGTCCAGTGGACCCAAAGCCTTTTTCACCTCTCTTCTTTTGTTCTGCATTAGGCACTTTTGATTCAAATGGAATTAGCTGAGCAATTTTCGATCCCTCCATGATAGTCAAAGGAGGAGTAAGTGTGTATACCATGATTTTAATTGTTCCCTCAAAGTCAGCATCAATAAGTCCTGGGATGACAAAAATACCTTTTTTAAATGCTGAGGAACGTCCAATTAATAAGGCACTTAAACCATGTCCCAGAGGTCCCACCAGATTAGAATCAACCAGATGTATTGTAGTGTCTGTAAGTGTAATAGCTACTGCTGTTGCCAAATCCACTCCTGCGCTTCCTGAGGTGGCAGCGGAGCAGCGGTCCAAGCACCCTGGACTTGTGTCGTCACGCGAGGGCGGGCCATGCTCTGCCTCCCATTTCCCCTCTTACGAGACACGTGAGCACGACATTCTGATTTAAAATGACCCATTTGTCCACAGTTAAAGCACTTCTTATCTCGCTTGCCTTTGATGTGTTTGCCTCTGACAATTGGTGTTACTGCAGCTCCTACCGCAGCAGCCATAAAGGCGGCTTTCTCCTGATCAAGCATTCGCTCTGCTGCCTCCAGCAGCTGACCTGCAGTAGATTGTCATGGGAGAAGGCTTAAAGCTTTCTTAGTTTTGTTGTTAGCATTGTCATAAGCAAGCATATCAAGGAATTTAACTTTCATTTCATCACTTAAATCAGGATTGCTATTAATGGCGGCATGCAATCTGTCGATGAATTTTGGGTAGGGCTCCGTGGGCCCCTGTCTCACTCCTGTAAATGCTGGCACCTCTTTTTCATCATGTACGGCTAGAATGATTTTGAGAGCCAATTCCTGGGTTAACCGTAACACTTCTGGTTGAAATCCCACTTGTCAATCTGGGCTAGCAAAAGGACCTGCCCCCATCAGCATCTGAGCTTGCACCCCACATAGAGGGTCTCCTTGCTGACGGGGTGTGGCTGCGGCAGCGTCGCAGGCCACTTGCCAATGTTGGAAAAACTGCAATTGTTGTGAAGCTGTTAGTAAGGTTTGTACAATTATGCGCACATCATACGGAGTCAATAAATGTGCTGTAAAGATATGCTGAATTACCGAATTTATATATGGTGATTTCAACCCATATTGTGTTACGGCTAATTTTGCTTCTTTAATCATTTTCCAATCTAAGGCTTCCCACTCATTGCCCTGTGGGGTCACTATTACTGGGAACGTCACTGGGCCAAGTTTGTTAAACTGCCCCTCTATTATAGCATCCCGAATAACTCCCCGCCAACGGTTTGCCGGATTATTATTACCTCTCGCGCGTCCCAGTGCCCCCCCTCCCATTTGGGCCAGTGCCCCCCCTCCCATTTTGGCCGACGGTGGCGGCGACCCGATAGCCACCGTTTCCCTCTGACCAACGCCCCCCCCCCGTGTCGCGGAAGAAGGGGTTAAAAGGAAGAGGCAGCGGTGCTGTGGGGGTGGGCTGAGCCGCTTGCTGCATTCGGATTTCAAGTTGCTCTAACTTTCTCGTTAACTCTTGCAAGTGCTGATCTTGTAAACCGTAACGAGATTGTTCTTGCGGTGACTGAGGTGTCGGGGGCGAGGACGTGGGCAGGGGTGGGTAGGCGCCGTCCTCTAAAGAGGAAGCAGAGGCGGCGGCGGCGGCTGCGGCGGCGACAGCGGCGGCAGGGGGGTCGGGCGGGGGCAGGCGAGAGCGGGGCCGGCCCGTGAGCTCCGGTGATTGATCTTCTGGGCTTCAGGGAGGGGAGTCGAGCTGGAGCAAATCGGCTAATTTTTGCTTGTGCCGTACGGGTGCCGCACGTGCAGCGTCCCCGTTCCTCCTTTTTGGAGCCACCTTAGGGAACAGGGATCCCGTGAACGTCATAGCGGTAGCGGAATCCTTGGCACCAGCACTTTCTGCCTCTGCTGACAAGGCAGCGAAAGCGGAGGCGGTGGTCTGCCGTTCCGCTTTCATTTCTTTCAGAGTGTCTAGGACCACTCTCCACACGGTGGAAAGTTTCCTACTGTCTTTGGAATCTGAACTAATGTCATCCCACAGTGCCGCGCCGATCTTTTCCCAAGTAGTTAACTCGAAGGCTGCGGTCTCTGAAGCAATTAGTTCGTGCTGCCGAGCCCACAACAGCAACCTCCTCAGGTTCCCCTCATCATAAGAAACTCCTCTCTTAGAAAGTATGTGTTGGAGGAGCTTAACCACTGCTGTTTCTTCTTTACTCAGCGTGGACCCCATCTGCTCCCCAGCCGCTCACCTGATCAGGGCGAGATTCTCGACGATTGCGCGCGCGCATCTTCCCAGGCGCCGGGGCAGCGCCTGCTACGGCTGGCTTACGCCCCCTCCGGACCGTCTTCTCTTGCTCGGGCGAGCACAGACGGGAGGGTCCCGATTCCCCAGGGCTTGAGTCCTGCGTATTCGATGAGGCTCCCTCGGGTCCCTGCTCGGGCACCAGTTGCCGACGTGGAAGTCTCGGACACAACTTAGACGACCAATGTGATCAAGTTGATGCCACTTTATTAAAGGTTACACAGCAATTTATACTCTATCTCAAACTTCATGCGCCGCTCTCTTATTGTAATAGGCTAAAGCTACTTGTTCCCGCGCCCTTTTGCCCCCTATGATTGGTCCCGGTGTGGTGTCCACGCGATGCTCTCCCCCCAGGTAGACCCCCTGTTTTCGACATTCCAACATCTTTATCTCTTGGGAAGGAATGTAGTTTCTCAGGCCGTCTCGGCCTTGTTTTTGTCCTTGAACACAGCTGCAGCTTGTTGTTACAATGAGGCCCCTCGGTTTAGATCGCTCATAATATGTCCGTTATTTTCCAGCCATTGCACAGCCCACGATGATGTAGCACCCACAGTGACGAGGCCACCAATGACCCACTGCCCACTGTGACATGGCCCCCACAGTGACATGGCCAGCACTAACCTGCTGCCCAATGTGACATGGCCCCCAAAGTGACATGGCCACCACTGACCTGCTTCCCTCTGTGACATGGGCCCCACAGTGACGTACCACCACTGACCTGCTGCCCACTGTGACATAGCCGCCACAGTGACATGGCCAGCACTGACCTGCTGCCCACTGTGACATGGCCCCATAGTGACATGGCCACCACTGATCCGCTGCCCACTATGACTGGCCCCCACAGTGACATGGCCACCACTGACCTCCTCCCCACTGTGACATAGCCCCCACAGTGACATGGGCACCACTGATCCGCTGCCCACTGTGACTGGCCCCCACAGTGACATGGCCACCACTGACCTCCTCCCCACTGTGACATAGCCCCCACAGTGACATGGGCACAACTGAACTGCTGCTCACTGTGACATGGCCACAACTGACATGCTGCCCACTGTAACATGACCACACTTTGAAATGGCCACCACTGACCTGCTGCTCACTGTGACATGGCTCCCACAGTAACATGATCAACACTGACCTGCTGCCCAATGTGACATGGCCCCACAGTGCATGGCCACCACTGACCCGCTGACCACTGTGACATGGCCACCACAGTGACATGGCCACCACTGACCCGCTGCCAACTGTGACATGCCCCCACAGTGACATGACCACCACTGACCTGCTGCCCACTGTTACCTAGCACCCAGAGGGACATACTACAACGGACCTGATACCCACTGTGACAGCCCCCACAGAGACATAGCCCCCACAGTGACATGGCCACAGCTGACCTGCTGCCCACTGTGACATGACCTCACAGTGACATGGCCACCACTGACCTGCTGGTCACTGTGACATGGCCCCACAGTGACATGGCCACCACTGAAACACTGCCCACTGTGACATGGCCCCCACAGTGAAATGGCCACCACTGACACGCTGACCACTGTGACATGGACCCCACAGTGACATGGCCACCACTGACCTGCTGCCCACTGTGACATGGGCCCCACAGTGACATGGCCACAACTGACCCTCTGCCCACTGTGACATGGGCCCCACAGTGACATGACCACCAGTGGCCAGCTGCTCACTGTGACATGGCCCCCACAGTGACATGGCCACCACTGACCTGCTGCCCACTGTGACCTAGCACCCACAGTGACATGGCCACCACTGACCCGCTGCCCACTGTGACATGGCCCCCACAGTGACATGGCCACCAGTGACCTGCTGCCCACTGTGACCTGGCCCCACATTGACATGGCTGTCATGGTGCACTCGTTGGACTCGTGATGGTTCGTTTGTTACTATCTCGAAAGTGCAAAATTAAGGTGACCAACACCAAAGGGGATAGCAGTAATCAAACAGTGAAACTTTATTGTGTTGCCTGTGAAGCGGCTCGCGATAGTTCGAGATGGGTGAAAGAAAGGAGAAAAGTAAAGTTAAGTTTAGAGTGAGGGGAGAGGGAGGTTATAGCTACCACCGCTGATCTCACGACGTCCTAACGGTCCTGGGTCCAGCTGACGCTGTGTCGTCGATCGTTGTGGTCCTTGGTGGGGAATCTTCCCATTTTCGTTGTCCAGAAGACATCTTTTATGCTCAGGAACACACCTTGCTCCACCTCTGCCTCAGGGGTCTCCGTCCTTCTCGAGCGAGGCTACCACGCATGCACGGGCAGGAGTGTCTGAGGCGTGGTCAGTCTTGGAGGTGGGTAACCTTCAACCAGCAGGTGTGTTTTGGTATTATAATGAAACAAAGTTCGTCTAAGGTTCATGATTTCTTCATCGATGTTATGGCAACAGTCGCGATCCATCTTTTTTGACAATGGCTGTGCAATTATCTCTAACAGCTCCGGATAGGCCCAGGTACCAAACAATAGCACAACGCTCTTTGTATTACACGGCTCAGGCACCAAAGAACAGCACTGCACTGCCTGCACCACACGGGTCAGTGCTCAGGAGAACAGCACAGCACTGGCTGTGCCACACAGTTCTGCATTCAGAAGCCTTTGCACCACATTCCACTCCAGGGATCGACAACTGTGTTCCAAACAGGCCGTTGTCGGGTCCGTCACTGTCCATGTCCCTGATGACAATGTTGAGACAACGCTGATCTTCTGACCGACTCTTACACATGGCCACCACTGACATGATGCCCACTGTGACATGGCCCCCACAGTGACATGGCCACCAGTGACATGCTGCCCAATATGACATGGCCCCGACCGTGACGTGTCCACCATTGACCTGCTGCACACTGTGATATGGCCTCAAAGTGACATGGCCACCACTGACTTGCTGCCCACGGTGATGTAGCACCCACAGTGACATGGCCACAACTGATCTGTTGCCCACTGTGTCATGGCCCCCACAGTGACATGGCCACCTCTGACGCGCTGCCCACTGTGACATAGCCCCCACAGTGACATGGCCACCTCTGACGCGCTGCCCACAGAGACATGGCCCCCACACTGACATGGCCAGCACTGACCTGCTGCCCACTGTGACATGGCCACCACCGGACATGTCCACCACTGACCTGCTGCCCACTGTGAGATGGCCTCACAGTGACATGGCCACCACTGACCCGCTGCCCACTGTGACATGGCCCACACACTGACATGGCCACCAGAGACCCGCTGCCCACTGTGACATGGCCCCCTCAGTGAAATGGCCACCACCGACCTGCTGCCCACTGTGACATGGCCCCCACAGTGACATGGCCACCAGTTACATTCTGCCCACTGTGACATGGCCCCCTTAATGACACGGCCACCACTTACTAGCTGCCCACTGTGACATGTCCCCCACACTGACATGGTCACCACTGACCCGCTGCCCACTGTGACCTAGCACCCACTGTGACATGGCCACCACTGAGCCGCTGCCCACTGTGACATGACCCCCACAGTGACTTGGCCACCACTAACACTCTGCCCACTCTGACATGGCACACACAGTGACATGACCACTACTGACGCGCTGCCCACTGTGACGTGGCCTCACAGTGACATGGCATCCACTAGACACTGCCCACTGTGACCTGGCCTTAACAGTGACATGGCCACCACTGACCCATTGCTCACTGTGATATGGCCCCCACACTGACATGGCCACCAGTGGCCTGCTGCTAACTCTGACATGGCCACAACTGACCTGCTGCCCACTGTGATGTAGCACCCACAGTGACATGGCCACCACTGACCTGTTGCCCACTGTGACATGGCCCAAACTGTGACATTCCCACTGTGACATGCTGCCCACTGTGACATGGCCCCCACCGTGACCTGGCCAGCACTGACTCGCTACTCACTGTGGCATGTCCCCCACACTGACATGGCTACCAGTGGCCTGCTGCTCACTGTGACAAGGCAACCACTGACATGCTGCCCACCGTGACATGACCTCACAGTGACATGGCCACCACTGAACCACTGCCCACTGTGACATGGCCCCCACAGTGAAATGGCCACCACTGACATGCTGACGACTGTGACATGGCAACCACAGTGACATGGCCACCACTGAAATGCTGAGCACTGTGACATGGCCCCCATAGTGACATGGCCACCACTGACCTGCTGCCCACTGTGACATGGCCCCCACAGTGACATGGCCACCACTGACCTCCTGCTCACTGTGACATGGCCCCACAGTGACACGGCCACCACTGATCCACTGCCAACTGTGACATGGCCCCCACAGTGACATGGCCACCACTGACCCGCTGCCCACTGTGACATGGCCCCCACACTGACAGGGCCACCACTGACCTGGTGCACACTCTGATATGGCCCCCATAGTGACATGGCCACCACTGACCTGCTGCCCACTGTGATATGGCCCCCACAGTGACATGGCCACCTCTGACTCGCTGCCCACTGTGACATGGCGACATGCTGCCCACTGAAGTGAGAAACCTTAACGAAATAGATGCAGGCCTCTCAGCAGGGTGGGCTCTCAGCAGGATGGGCTCTTGAGATAAGGGAGGAGCTGCAACTACTGAGTCCCAAGATAAGGAAGGGGAATTCAAAGAATGCTAAATTGACATGCTGAAGAGACCTAATTGGGTGAAAAGTCATAAGAGGAAGAAGAGGAATCATCAATCTTCATCCTGAAGACCCCTGCCCAAGACCAACAGGAGACATTGCGCAGGCGCAACGGGGAGGGACTTGGGGCGGGATTTATGATAATGATTTCTCAAAACTAATTGTAATATCTCTCCCTATTCTCGGGATTATCATGAATATGTAAACACTTACGCTATAGAAAGGAGCTGTTTTCGCTCCAAAATGTGCACGTTTGTGGAGGAGCGATCCCCCGTGCAACCAGCGCTGAATAAACATACCTTCTTTATAACCTTACTGGTTGTAAAATCGTGACTCCGCACGTCACCACTGTGACATGGCCCCCACAATGACATGGTCACCTCTGACACGCTGCCCACTGTGACATGGCCCACACCGTGACATGGTCACCTCTGACACGCTGCCCACTGTGACATGGCCCACACCGTGACATGGCCACCACTGACTCACTCTCCACTGTGACATGGCCCACACAGTGACATGGCTACCACTAAACTGCTGCCCACTGTGACATAGCCCAGAGAGTGACATGGCCACCACTGACCCGCTGCCCACTGTGACATGGCTCCCACAGTGACATGGCCACCACTGACTCGCTGCCAACGGTGACATGACCCCCACACTGACTTGGCCACCACTGACCCACTGCGCACAGTGACATGGAGCACACTGTGACATAGACAGGAGGAAGAGAACAAGAGAGAGCAAGAGAGAGGAAGAGAGAGAGAGAGAGGGGAATAGGGAGCGAGAAGCAGAAGGAGGAAAGGGGAGAGAGAGGAAGAGAGAGGAAGAGAGTGCAAGGGAGAGGAAGAGAGAGGAAGAAACAGGAAGAACTAGGAAGAGAGCGTATAAGAGAGCAAGACAGAGCAAGAGAGAGTAAGGGAGAAGGGGATATGCAGAGAGAAGCAGAGGGGGAAAGGGGAGAGACAGGAAGGGAGAGGAAGAGAGAGGAGGAGGGGGGAAGACAGGAAGTGGAGACAGGAGGAGAGGAAGAGGAGAGAGGAGGAGGAGAGGGGAGGAAGAGAGAGGAGGAAGAGAGAGGAGGAGGAGAGTGGTGGAGGAGAGACGAGGAAGAGAGAGGAGGAAGAGAGAAGATGAGGAGAGAGGAGGAAGAGATTGGACGAAGAGGGAGGAAGAGGAGAGAGGAGGAGGAGAGAGGAAGAGGAGAGAGGAGGAAGAGAGAGGAAGAGGAGAGAGGAGGAAGAGAGAGGAGGAAGAGAGAGGAAGAGGAGTGTGGAGGAGGAGAGAGGAGGAAGAGAGAGGAGGAAGAGAGAGGAGGAGAGAGGAGGAAGAGGGAGGAGGAAGAGAGAGGAAGAGGATAGAGGAGGAAGAGAGAGGAGGAAGAGAGAGGAGGAAGAGAGGAGGAAGAGAGAGGAGGAAGAGAGAAGAGGAAGAGAGGAGGAAGAGAGAGGAGGAAGAGAGAGGAAGAGGAGAGAGGACGAGGACAGAGGAGGAAAAGGGAGGAGGAAGAGAGAGGAGGAGGAGAGAGGAGGAGGAGAGAAGAGGAAGAGATAGGAGGAAGAGCGAGGAGGAAGAGAGAGGAGGAAGAGAGAAGAAGAGGAGAGAGGAGGAGGAGAGAGGAGGAAGAGAGAAGAGGAAGAGAGAGGAGGAAGAGAGAGGAGGAGGAGAGAGGAAGAGGAGAGAAATGCAAGAGAGAGGAGGAAGAGAGAGGAGGAAGAGAGGAGGAAGAGAGAGGAGGAGGAGACTGGTGGAGGAGAAAGGAGTAGGAGAGAAGTGAAAGAGAGAGGAGAAAGACAGAGGAGGAATGGAGAGGAAGAGGAGAGAGGAGGTGGAGAGAGGAGGAAGAGAGAGGATAAGAGAGAGGTGGAGGAGAGAGGAGGAGGAGAGAGGAGGAGGAGAGAGGAGGAAGAGAGAGGAGGAAGAGAGAAGAGGAAGAGAGAGGAAGAAGAGAGAGGAGGAAGAGAGTGGACGAAGAGGGAGGAAGAGGAGAGAGGAGGAGGAGAGAGGAGGAAGAGAGAGTAAGAGGAGAGAGGAGGAAGGGAGAGGAGGAAGAGAGAGAAAGAGGAGAGAGGAGGAGAAGAGAGGAGAACAAGAGAGGAGGAAGAGAGAGGATGAAGAGAGAAGAAGAGAAGAGAGAAGGAGGAGAGAGGAGGAAGAGACAGGAGGAAGAGAGGAGGAAGAGGAGAGAGGAGGAGGAGAGAATAGTAAGAGAGAAGAAGACGAGAGAGGAACAAGAGAGAGGAGGAAGTGAGAGGAGGACGAGAGAGGAAGAGGAGAGAGAGGAGGAGAGAGGAGGAAGAGAGAGGATAAGAGAGAGGTGGAGGAGAGAGGAGGTGGAGAGAGGAGGAGGAGAGAGGAGAACGAGAGAGGAGGAAGAGAGAGGAGGAAGGGAGAGGAGGAGGAGAGAAGATGAGGATAGAGGAGGAAGAGAGAGGAGGAAGAGAGAGGAGGAATAGAGGAGGAAGAAAGAGGAGGAAGAGAGGAAGAAGAGAGAGGAGGAAGAGAGAGGAAGAGGAGAGAGGAGGAATAGAGAGCAGGAAGAGACAGGAGGAAGAGAGAGGACGAGGAGAGAGGAGGAGGAGAGAAATGCAAGAGAGCGGAGGAAGAGAGAGGAGGAAGAGAGGAGGAAGAGGAGAGAGGAGGAAGAGAGAATAGTATGAGAGAAGAAGACGAGAGTGGAGGAAGAGAGAGGAGGAAGAGAGAGGAGGAAGAGAGAGGAAGAGGAGAGAGGAGGAAAAGAGAGGAGAAAGAGAGAGGAGGAAAAGAGAGGAAGAAGAGAGAGGAGGAATAGAGAGAGTAGGAGTAGAGAGGAGGAGGAGAGAGGAGGAAGGGAGAGGAAGATGAGAGAGGAGGAATAGAGAGGGGGAAGAGAGAGGAGGAAGAGAGAGGAGGATGAGAGAGGAGAAAAAGAGAGTAGGAAGAGAGAGGAGAAAGAGAGAGGAGGAAGAGAGAGGAAGAGGAGAGAGGAGGAGGAGAGAGGAGGAAGAGAGAGGAAGATGAGAGTGGAGGAACAGAGAGGAGGAAGAGAGCGGAGGAAGAGAGAGGAGGATGAGAGAGGAGGAAGAGAGAGGAGGAGGAGAGAGGAGGAAGAGAGAGGAAGAGCAGAGAGGAGGAAGAGAGAGGAGGAAGAGAGAGGAAGAGGAGAGAGGAGGAGGAGAGAGGAGGAAGAGAGAGGAAGAGGAGAGAGGAAGAAGAGAGAGGAGGAAGAGAGAGGAGGAAAAGAGAGGAAGAAGTGAGAGGAGGAATAGAGAGAGTAGGAGGAGAGAGGAGGAAGAGAGAGGAAGAGGAGAGAGGAGGAGGAGAGAGGAGGAAGAGAGAGGAAGATGAGAGAGGAGGAATAGAGAGGAGGAAGAGAGAGGAGGAAGAGAGAGGAGGAAAAGAGAGGAGGAAGAGAGAGTAGGAGGAGAGAGGAGGAAGAGAGAGGAAGAGCAGAGAGGAGGAGGAGAGAGGAGGAAGAGAGAGGAAGAGGAGAGAGGAGGAGGAGAGAGGAGGAAGAGAGAGGAAGAGGAGAGAGGAGGAAGAGAGAGGAGGAAGAGAGAGGAAAAGTAGAGAGGAGGAAAAGAGAGGAGAAAGAGAGAGGAGGAAAATAGTAGAGGAAGAGAGAGGAGGAAGAGAGAGGAGGAAGAGAGAGGAGGAAGAGAGAGAAGGAAGAGAGAGGTAGAGGAGAGAGGAGGAAGAGAGGAGGAAGAGAGAGGAGGAAGGGAGAGGAGTAAGAGTGAGGAAAAATAGGAGGAAAAGAGAGGAGGAAGAGAGAGGAAGAGGAGAAAGGAGGAAGAGAGAGGAAAAGGAGAGAGAAGGAATAGAGAGGAGGAAGAGAGAGGAAGATGAGAGGGGGGAAAAGAGAGGAGGAAGAGAGAGGAGGAAGAGAGAGGAGGAAGAGAGAAGAAGAGGAGAGAGGAGGAGGAGAGATGAGGAAGAGAGAGGAAGAGGAGAGAGGAAGAAGAGAGATGAGGAAGAAAGAGGAAAAGAAGAGAGGAGGAGGAGAGAGGAGGAAGAGAGAGGAATGGGAGAGAGGAAGAAAGAGAGGAGGAAGAGAGAGGAGGAAGAGAGAGGAAAAGTAGAGAGGAGGAAAAGAGAGGAGAAAGAGAGAGGAGGAAAATATTAGAGGAAGAGAGAGGAGGAAGAGAGAGGAGGAAGAGAGAGGAGGAAGAGCGAGGAGGAAGAGAGAGGAAGAGGAGAGAGGAGGAAGAGAGAGGAGGAAGAGAGAGGAGGAAGAGAGAGCAGGAAAAGAGAAGAGGAAGAGAGAGGAGGAATTGAGAGAGTAGGAGGAGAGAGGAGGAAGAGAGAGGAAGAGGAGAGAAGAGAAGGAGAGACGAGAAAGAGAGGAAGAGGAGAGAGGAGGAAGAGAGATGTGGAAGAAATAGGAAAAGAAGAGAGGAGGAGGAGAGTGGAGGAAGAGAGAGGAATGGGATAGAGGAGGAAAATAGAGGAGGAGGAGAGAGGAGGAAGAGAGACGAAGAGGAGAGAGGAGGGAGAGAGAGTAGAGGAGGAGAGAGGAGGAAGAGAGAGGAGGCAGAGAGAGGAGGAAGAGAGAGGAGGAAGAGAGAAAAGAGGAGAGAGGAGGAGGAGAGAGGAGGGAGAAAGAGTGTAGGAGGAGAGAGGAGGAAGAGAGAGGAGGAAGAGAGACGAAGAGGAGAGAGGAGGAAAAGAGAGGAGGAAGAGAGAGGAGGAAAAGAGAGGAAGAAGAGAGAGGAGGAATAGAGAGAGTAGGAGTAGAGAGGAGGAAGAGAGAGGAAGAGGAGAGAGGAGGAGGAGAGAGGAGGAAGGGAGAGGAAGATGAGAGAGGAGGAATAGAGAGGGGGAAGAGAGAGGAGGAAGAGAGAGGAAGATGAGAGAGGAGAAAAAGAGAGTAGGAAGAGAGAGGAGAAAGAGAGAGGAGAAATACAGAGAGCAGGAGGAGATATGAGGAAGAGAGACGAGAAAGAGAAAGGAGGATGAGAGAGGAGGAAAAGAGAGGAGGAAGAGAGAGGAGGAAGAGAGAGGAGGAAGAGAGAGGAAGAGGAGAGAGGAGGAGGAGAGAGGAGGAAGAGAGAGGAAGATGAGAGTGGAGGAACAGAGAGGAGGAAGAGAGCGGAGGAAGAGAGAGGAGGATGAGAGAGGAGGAAAAGAGAGGAGGAAGAGAGAGGAGGAAGAGAGAGGAGGAAGAGAGAGGAAGATGAAAGAGGAGGAAGACAGAGGAGAAAAAGGGAGGAGTAACAGAGAGGAAGAGGAGAGAGGAGGAAGAGAGAGGAGGAAGAGAGAGGAGGAAGAGAGAGGAGGAAGAGAGAGGAGGAAGAGAGAGGAAGAAATGAGAGGAGGAAGAGAGAGGAGGAAGAGAGAGGAGGAAGAGAGA
The DNA here is from genome assembly GCF_047716275.1 of Strix uralensis. Lineage (NCBI taxonomy): Eukaryota > Metazoa > Chordata > Aves > Strigiformes > Strigidae > Strix > Strix uralensis. The sequence continues at coordinate 418,489 of NW_027436759.1, forward strand.
GGAGGAAAAGAGAGGAAGAGGAGAGAGGAGGAGGAGAGAGGAGGAAGAGAGAGGAAGAGGAGAGAGAAGGAAGAGAGATGAGGAAGAAAGAGGAAAAGAAGAGAGGAGGAGAGAGGAGGAAGAGAGAGGAATGGGAGAGAGGAGGAAAAGAGAGGAGGAAGAGAGAGGAGGAAGAGAGAGGACGAAGAGAGAGGAAGAGGAAAGAGGAGGAAGACAGAGGAGAAAAAGGGAGGAGGAACAGAGAGGAAGAGGAGAGAGGATTAAGAGAGAGGAGTAAGAGAGAGGAGGAGGAGAGAGGAGGAAGAGAGAGGAGGAGGAGAGAGGAGGAAGAGAGAGGAGGAGGAGAGAGGAGGAGGAGAGAGGAGGAGGAGAGAGGAGGAAGAGAGAGGAGGAAGAGAGAGGAGGAAAAGAAAGAAGAAAGAGAGAGGTAGAGGAGAGAGGAGGAAGAGAGAGGAGGAAGAGAGAGGAGGAAGAGAGAGGAGGAAGAGAGAGGAGTAAGAGTGAGGAAAAATAGGAGGAAAACAGAGGAGGAAGAGAGAGGAAGAGGAGAAAGGAGGAAGAGAGAGGAAAAGGAGAGAGAAGGAATAGGGAGGAGGAAGAGAGAGGAGGAAGAGAGAGGAAGAGGAGAGAGGAGTAAGAGAGAGGAGGAAGAGCGAGGAGGAAGAGAGAGGAGGAAGAGAGAGGAGGAAGAGGAGAGTGGAGGAAGAGAGAGGATGAAGAGTGAGGAATAGGAGAAAGGAGGAAGAGAGAGGAGGAAGAGAGTGGAGGAAGAGAGAGGAGGAGGAGAGAGGAGGAAAAGAGAGGAGGAAAAGAGAGGAGGAAGAGAGAGGAGGAAGAGAGAGGAGGAAGAGAGAGGAAGAGGAGAGAGGAGGGAGAGAGAGTGGAGGAGGAGAGAGGAGGAAGAGAGAGGAGGAAGAGAGACGAGGATGAGAGACGAAGTGGAGAGAGGAGGAAAAAAGAGGAGGAAGAGAGAGGAGGAAAAGAGAGGAAGAAGAGAGAGGAGGAATACAGAGAGTAGGATGAGAGAGGAGGAAGAGAGAGGAAGAGGAGAGAGGAGGAGGAGAGAGGAGGAAGGGAGAGGAAGATGAGAGAGGAGGAATAGAGAGGAGGAAGAGAGAGGAGGAAGAGATAGGAGGATGAGTGAGGAGGAAAAGAGAGGAGGAACAGAGAGGAGGAAGAGAGAGGAGGAATACAGAGAGCAGGAGGAGATATGAGGAAGAGAGAGGAGGAAGAGAGAGGAGGATGAGAGAGGAGGAAAAGAGAGGAAGAAGAGAGAGGAGGAAGAGAGAGGAGGAAGAGAGAGGAGGAAAAGAGAGGAAGAGGAGAGAGGAGGAGGAGAGAGGAGGAAGAGAGAGGAAGAGGAGAGAGAAGGAAGAGAGATGAGGAAGAAAGAGGAAAAGAAGAGAGGAGGAGGAGAGAGGAGGAAGATAGAGGAATGGGAGAGAGGAGGAAAAGAGAGGAGGAAGAGAGAGGAGGAAGAGAGAGGACGAAGAGAGAGGAAGAGGAAAGAGGAGGAAGACAGAGGAGAAAAAGGGAGGAGGAACAGAGAGGAAGAGGAGAGAGGATTAAGAGAGAGGAGGAAGAGAGAGGAGGAAGAGAGAGGAGGAGGAGAGAGGAGGAGGAGAGAGGATGAATAGAGACTGTAGGAGGAGGGAGGAGGAAGAGAGAGGAAAAGGAGTGAGGAGGAATAGAGAGGATTAAGAGAGAGGAGGAAGAGAGAAGAGGAGGAGAGAGGAGGAAGAGAGAGGAGGAGGAGAGAGGAGGAAGAGAGAGGAGGAGGAGAGAGGAGGAGGAGAGAGGAGGAGGAGAGAGGAGGAAGAGAGAGGAAGAAGAGAGAGGAAGAGGAGAGAGGAGAAAAAGAGAGGAGGAAGAGAGAGGACGAAAAGAGAGGAAGAAGTGAGAGGTGGAATAGAGAGAGTAGGAGGAGAGAAGAGGAAGGGAGAGGAATAGCAGTGATGAGGAGGAGAGAGGAGGAAGAGAGAGGAAGATGAGAGAGGAGGAATAGAGAGGAGGAAGAGAGAGGAGGAAGAGAGAGGAGGAAAAGAGAGGAGGAAGAGAGAGGAGGAAGAGAGAGGAGTAAGACAGAGGAGGAAGAGAGAGGAAGAGCAGAGAGGAGGAGGAGAGTGGAGGAAGAGAGAGGAAGAGGAGAGAGGAGGAGGAGAGAGGAGGAAGAGAGAGGAAGAGGAGAGAGGAGGAAGAGAGAGGAGGAAGAGAGAGGAAAAGTACAGAGGAGGAAAAGGGAAGAGAAAGAGAGAGGAGGATAATAGTAGAGGAAGAGAGAGGAGGAAGAGAGAGGAGGAAGAGAGAGGAGGAAGAGAGAAGAGGAAGAGAGAGGAGTAAGACTGAGGAAAAATAGGAGGAAAACAGAGGAGGAAGAGAGAGGAAGAGGAAAAAGGAGGAAGAGAGAGGAAAAGGAGAGAGAAGGAATAGAGAGGAGGAAGGAGAGGAGGAAGAGAGAGGAAGAGGAGAGAGGAGGAAGAGAGAGGAGGAAGAGCGAGGAGGAAGAGAGAGGAGGAAGAGAGAGGAAGAGGAAAGAGGAGGAAGACAGAGGAGAAAAAGGGAGGAGGAACAGAGAGGAAGAGGAGATTGGATGAAGAGAGAGGAGGAAGAGAGAGGAGGAAGAGAGAGGAGGAAGAGAGAGGAGGAAGAGAGAGGAAGAGGAGAGTGGAGGAAGAGAGAGGATGAAGAGTGAGGAAGAGGAGAAAGGAGGAAGAGAGAGGAGGAAGAGAGTGGAGGAAGAGAGAGGAGGATGATAGAGGAGGAAATGAGAGGAGGAAGAGAGAGGAGGAAGAGATTGGAGGAAGAGAGAGGAGGAGGAGAGAGGAGGAGGAGAGAGGAACAGGAGAGAGGAGGGAGAGAGAGTGGAGGAGGGGAGAGGAGGAAGAGAGAGGAGGAAAAGAGAAGAGGAAGAGAGAGGAGGAAGAGAGAGGAGGAAGAGAGAGGAGGAAGTGAGAGGAGGAAGAGAGAGGAGGAAGAGAGAAGAAGAGCAGAGAGGAGGAGGAGAGTGGAGGAAGAGAGAGGAAGAGGAGAGAGGAAGAGGAGAGAGGAGGAAGAGAGATGTGGAAGAAATAGGAAAAGAAGAGAGTAGGAGGAGAGAGGAGGAAGAGAGAAGAAGATGAAAGAGGAGGAATAGAGAGGAGGAAGAGAGTGGAGGAAGACAGAGGAGGATGAGAGAGGAGGAAAAGAGAGGAGGAAGAGAGAGGAGGAAGAGAGAGGAAGAGGATAGATGAGGAGGAGAGAGGAGGAAGAGAGAGGAAGAGGAGAGAGGAGGAAGAGAGAGGAGGAAGAAAGAGGAAAAGAAGAGAGGAAGAAGAGAGAGGAGGAAGAGAGAGGAAGAGGAGAGAGGAGGAGGATAGAGGAGGAAGAGATAGGAGGAAAAGAGAAGAGGAAGAGAGAGGAGGAAGAGAGAGAGTAGGAAGAGAGAGGAGGAAGAAAGAGGAGGAAGAGAGAGGTGGAAGAGAGAGGAGGGAGAGGGAGGAAGAGGAGAAAGGAGGAAGAGAGAGGAAAAGGAGAGAGAAGGAATAGAGAGGAGGAAGAGAGAGAGTAGGAGGAGAGAGGAGGAAGAGAGAAGAGAAAAAGAGAGGAGGAAGAGAGAGGAGGAAGAGAGAGGAGGAAGAGAGAGGAGGAAGAGAGAGGAAGAGGAGAGAAGAGAAGGAGAGATGAGAAAGAGAGAGGAAGAGGAGAGAGGAGGAAGAGAGATGTGGAAGAAATAGGAAAAGAAGAGAGGAGGAGGAGAGTGTAGGAAGAGAGAGGAATGGGATAGAGGAGGAAAATAGAGGAGGAGGAGAGAGGAGGAAGAGAGACGAAGAGGAGAGAGGAGGGAGAGAGAGTAGAGGAGGAGAGAGGATGAAGAGAGAGGAGGCAGAGAGAGGAGGAAGAGAGAGGAGGAAGAGAGAAAAGAGGAGAGAGGAGGAGGAGAGAGGAGGGAGAAAGAGTGTAGGAGGAGAGAGGAGGAAGAGAGAGGAGGAAGAGAGACGAAGAGGAGAGAGGAGGAAAAGAGAGGAGGAAGAGAGAGGAGGAAAAGAGAGGAAGAAGAGAGAGGAGGAATAGAGAGAATAGGAGTAGAGAGGAGGAAGAGAGAGGAAGAGGAGAGAGGAGGAGGAGAGAGGAGGAAGGGAGAGGAAGATGAGAGAGGAGGAATAGAGAGGGGGAAGAGAGAGGAGGAAGAGAGAGGAAGATGAGAGAGGAGAAAAAGAGAGTAGGAAGAGAGAGGAGAAAGAGAGAGGAGAAATACAGAGAGCAGGAGGAGATATGAGGAAGAGAGACGAGGAAGAGAGAGGAGGATGAGAGAGGAGGAAAAGAGAGGAGGAAGAGAGAGGAGGAAGAGAGAGGAGGAAGAGAGAAAAGAGGAGAGAGGAGGAGGAGAGAGGAGGGAGAAAGAGTGTAGGAGGAGAGAGGAGGAAGAGAGAGGAGGAAGAGAGACGAAGAGGAGAGAGGAGGAAAAGAGAGGAGGAAGAGAGAGGAGGAAAAGAGAGGAAGAAGAGAGAGGAGGAATAGAGAGAGTAGGAGTAGAGAGGAGGAAGAGAGAGGAAGAGGAGAGAGGAGGAGGAGAGAGGAGGAAGAGAGAGGAAGATGAGAGTGGAGGAATAGAGAGGAGGAAGAGAGCGGAGGAAGAGAGAGGAGGATGAGAGAGGAGGAAAAGAGAGGAGGAAGAGAGAGGAGGAAGAGAGAGGAGGAAGAGAGAGGAAGATGAAAGAGGAGGAAGACAGAGGAGAAAAAGGGAGGAGTAACAGAGAGGAAGAGGAGAGAGGAGGAAGAGAGAGGAGGAAGAGAGAGGAGGAAGAGAGAGGAGGAAGAGAGAGGAAGAAATGAGAGGAGGAAGAGAGAGGAGGAAGAGAGAGGAGGAAGAGAGAGGAGGAGGAGAGAGGAGGAAGAGAGAGGAGGATGATAGAGGAGGAAATGAGAGGAGGAAGAGAGAGGAGGAATAGAGAGGAGGAAGAGAGAGGAGGAGGAGAGAGGAGGAAGAGAGTGGAGGAAGAGAGAGGAGGAAGAGAGAGGAGGAAGAGAGGAGAAGAGGAGAGAGGAGGGAGAGAGAGTGTAGGAGGAGAGAGGAGGAAGAGAGAGGAGAAAGAGAGAGGAGGAAGAGAGAGGAGGAAGAGAGAAAAGAGCAGAGAGGAGGAAGAGAGAGGAAAAGGAGAGAGGAGGAATAGAGAGGAGTAAGAGAGAGAAGGAAGAGAGAGGAGGAGTAGAGAAGAGGAAGAGAGAGGAGGAGGAGAGGGGAGGAAGAGAGAGGAGGAAGAGACAGGAGGAAAAGAGAGGAAGAATTGACAGGAGGAATAGAGAGAGTAGGAGGAGAGAGGAGAAGAAAGAAGAAGAGCAGAGAGGAGGCGGAGAGAGGAGAAAGAGAGAGGAAGATGAGAGAGGAGGAATAGAGAGGAGGAAGAGAGAGGAGGAAGAGAGAGGAGGAAGAGAGAGGAGGAAGAGAGAGGAGGTAGAGAGAGGAAGAGCAGAGAGGAGGAGGAGAGAGGAGGAAGAGAGAGGAAGAGGAGAGAGGAGGAGGAGAGAGGAGGAAGAGAGAGGAAGAGGAGAGAGGAGGAAGAAAGAGGAGGAAGAAAGAGGAAAAGTACAGAGGAGGAAAAGAGAGGAGAAAGAGAGAGGAGGAAAATAGTAGAGGAAGAGAGAGGAGGAAGAGAGAGGAGAAAGAGAGAGGAGGAAAAGAAAGAAGGAAGAGAGAGGTAGAGGAGAGAGGAGGAAGAGAGAGGAGGAAGAGAGAGGAGTAAGAGTTAGGAAAAATAGGAGGAAAACAGAGGAGGAAGAGAGAGGAAGAGGAGAAAGGAGGAAGAGAGAGGAAAAGGAGAGAGAAGGAATAGAGAGGAGGAAGAGAGAGGAGGAAGAGAGAGGAAGAGGAGAGAGGAGTAAGAGAGAGGAGGAAGAGCGAGGAGGAAGAGAGAGGAGGAAGAGAGAGGAAGAGGAAAGAGGAGGAAGACAGAGGAGAAAAAGGGAGGAAGAACAGAGAGGAAGAGGAGATTGGATGAAGAGACAGGAGGAAGAGAGTGGAGGAAGAGAGATGAGGAAGAGAGAGGAGGAAGAGAGAGGAAGAGGAGAGTGGAGGAAGAGAGAGGTTGAAGAGTGAGGAAGAGGAGAAAGGAGGAAGAGAGAGGAGGAAGAGAGTGGAGGAAGAGAGAGGAGGATGATGGAGGAAATGAGAGGAGGAAGAGAGAGGAGGAAGAGAGTGGAGGAAGAGAGAGGAGGAGGAGAGAGGAGGAAAAGAGAGGAGGAAAAGAGAGGAGGAAGAGAGAGGAGGAAGAGAGAGGAGGAAGAGAGAGGAAGAGGAGAGAGGAGGGAGAGAGAGTGGAGGAGGAGAGAGGAGGAAGAGAGAGGAGGAAGAGAGACGAGGATGAGAGACGAAGTGGAGAGAGGAGGAAAACAGAGGAGGAAGAGAGAGGAGGAAAAGAGAGGAAGAAGAGAGAGGAGGAATAGAGAGAGTAGGATGAGAGAGGAGGAAGAGAGAGGAAGAGGAGAGAGGAGGAGGAGAGAGGAGGAAGAGAGAGGAAGAGGAGAGAGGAGGAAGAGAGAGGAGGAAGAAAGAGGAAAAGAAGAGAGGAAGAAGAGAGAGGAGGAAGAGAGAGGAAGAGGAGAGAGGAGGAGGATAGAGGAGGAAGAGATAGGAGGAAAAGAGAAGAGGAAGAGAGAGGAGGAAGAGAGAGAGTAGGAAGAGAGAGGAGGAAGAAAGAGGAGGAAGAGAGAGGTGGAAGAGAGAGGAGGGAGAGGGAGGAAGAGGAGAAAGGAGGAAGAGAGAGGAAAAGGAGAGAGAAGGAATAGAGAGGAGGAAGAGAGAGAGTAGGAGGAGAGAGGAGGAAGAGAGAAGAGAAAAAGAGAGGAGGAAGAGAGAGGAGGAAGAGAGAGGAGGAAGAGAGAGGAGGAAGAGAGAGGAAGAGGAGAGAAGAGAAGGAGAGATGAGAAAGAGAGAGGAAGAGGAGAGAGGAGGAAGAGAGATGTGGAAGAAATAGGAAAAGAAGAGAGGAGGAGGAGAGTGTAGGAAGAGAGAGGAATGGGATAGAGGAGGAAAATAGAGGAGGAGGAGAGAGGAGGAAGAGAGACGAAGAGGAGAGAGGAGGGAGAGAGAGTAGAGGAGGAGAGAGGATGAAGAGAGAGGAGGCAGAGAGAGGAGGAAGAGAGAGGAGGAAGAGAGAAAAGAGGAGAGAGGAGGAGGAGAGAGGAGGGAGAAAGAGTGTAGGAGGAGAGAGGAGGAAGAGAGAGGAGGAAGAGAGACGAAGAGGAGAGAGGAGGAAAAGAGAGGAGGAAGAGAGAGGAGGAAAAGAGAGGAAGAAGAGAGAGGAGGAATAGAGAGAATAGGAGTAGAGAGGAGGAAGAGAGAGGAAGAGGAGAGAGGAGGAGGAGAGAGGAGGAAGGGAGAGGAAGATGAGAGAGGAGGAATAGAGAGGGGGAAGAGAGAGGAGGAAGAGAGAGGAAGATGAGAGAGGAGAAAAAGAGAGTAGGAAGAGAGAGGAGAAAGAGAGAGGAGAAATACAGAGAGCAGGAGGAGATATGAGGAAGAGAGACGAGGAAGAGAGAGGAGGATGAGAGAGGAGGAAAAGAGAGGAGGAAGAGAGAGGAGGAAGAGAGAGGAGGAAGAGAGAAAAGAGGAGAGAGGAGGAGGAGAGAGGAGGGAGAAAGAGTGTAGGAGGAGAGAGGAGGAAGAGAGAGGAGGAAGAGAGACGAAGAGGAGAGAGGAGGAAAAGAGAGGAGGAAGAGAGAGGAGGAAAAGAGAGGAAGAAGAGAGAGGAGGAATAGAGAGAGTAGGAGTAGAGAGGAGGAAGAGAGAGGAAGAGGAGAGAGGAGGAGGAGAGAGGAGGAAGAGAGAGGAAGATGAGAGTGGAGGAATAGAGAGGAGGAAGAGAGCGGAGGAAGAGAGAGGAGGATGAGAGAGGAGGAAAAGAGAGGAGGAAGAGAGAGGAGGAAGAGAGAGGAGGAAGAGAGAGGAAGATGAAAGAGGAGGAAGACAGAGGAGAAAAAGGGAGGAGTAACAGAGAGGAAGAGGAGAGAGGAGGAAGAGAGAGGAGGAAGAGAGAGGAGGAAGAGAGAGGAGGAAGAGAGAGGAAGAAATGAGAGGAGGAAGAGAGAGGAGGAAGAGAGAGGAGGAAGAGAGAGGAGGAGGAGAGAGGAGGAAGAGAGAGGAGGATGATAGAGGAGGAAATGAGAGGAGGAAGAGAGAGGAGGAATAGAGAGGAGGAAGAGAGAGGAGGAGGAGAGAGGAGGAAGAGAGTGGAGGAAGAGAGAGGAGGAAGAGAGAGGAGGAAGAGAGGAGAAGAGGAGAGAGGAGGGAGAGAGAGTGTAGGAGGAGAGAGGAGGAAGAGAGAGGAGAAAGAGAGAGGAGGAAGAGAGAGGAGGAAGAGAGAAAAGAGCAGAGAGGAGGAAGAGAGAGGAAAAGGAGAGAGGAGGAATAGAGAGGAGTAAGAGAGAGAAGGAAGAGAGAGGAGGAGTAGAGAAGAGGAAGAGAGAGGAGGAGGAGAGGGGAGGAAGAGAGAGGAGGAAGAGACAGGAGGAAAAGAGAGGAAGAATTGACAGGAGGAATAGAGAGAGTAGGAGGAGAGAGGAGAAGAAAGAAGAAGAGCAGAGAGGAGGCGGAGAGAGGAGAAAGAGAGAGGAAGATGAGAGAGGAGGAATAGAGAGGAGGAAGAGAGAGGAGGAAGAGAGAGGAGGAAGAGAGAGGAGGAAGAGAGAGGAGGTAGAGAGAGGAAGAGCAGAGAGGAGGAGGAGAGAGGAGGAAGAGAGAGGAAGAGGAGAGAGGAGGAGGAGAGAGGAGGAAGAGAGAGGAAGAGGAGAGAGGAGGAAGAAAGAGGAGGAAGAAAGAGGAAAAGTACAGAGGAGGAAAAGAGAGGAGAAAGAGAGAGGAGGAAAATAGTAGAGGAAGAGAGAGGAGGAAGAGAGAGGAGAAAGAGAGAGGAGGAAAAGAAAGAAGGAAGAGAGAGGTAGAGGAGAGAGGAGGAAGAGAGAGGAGGAAGAGAGAGGAGTAAGAGTTAGGAAAAATAGGAGGAAAACAGAGGAGGAAGAGAGAGGAAGAGGAGAAAGGAGGAAGAGAGAGGAAAAGGAGAGAGAAGGAATAGAGAGGAGGAAGAGAGAGGAGGAAGAGAGAGGAAGAGGAGAGAGGAGTAAGAGAGAGGAGGAAGAGCGAGGAGGAAGAGAGAGGAGGAAGAGAGAGGAAGAGGAAAGAGGAGGAAGACAGAGGAGAAAAAGGGAGGAAGAACAGAGAGGAAGAGGAGATTGGATGAAGAGACAGGAGGAAGAGAGTGGAGGAAGAGAGATGAGGAAGAGAGAGGAGGAAGAGAGAGGAAGAGGAGAGTGGAGGAAGAGAGAGGTTGAAGAGTGAGGAAGAGGAGAAAGGAGGAAGAGAGAGGAGGAAGAGAGTGGAGGAAGAGAGAGGAGGATGATGGAGGAAATGAGAGGAGGAAGAGAGAGGAGGAAGAGAGTGGAGGAAGAGAGAGGAGGAGGAGAGAGGAGGAAAAGAGAGGAGGAAAAGAGAGGAGGAAGAGAGAGGAGGAAGAGAGAGGAGGAAGAGAGAGGAAGAGGAGAGAGGAGGGAGAGAGAGTGGAGGAGGAGAGAGGAGGAAGAGAGAGGAGGAAGAGAGACGAGGATGAGAGACGAAGTGGAGAGAGGAGGAAAACAGAGGAGGAAGAGAGAGGAGGAAAAGAGAGGAAGAAGAGAGAGGAGGAATAGAGAGAGTAGGATGAGAGAGGAGGAAGAGAGAGGAAGAGGAGAGAGGAGGAGGAGAGAGGAGGAAGGGAGAGGAAGATGAGAGAGGAGGAATAGAGAGGAGGAAGAGAGAGGAGGAAGAGATAGGAGGATGAGTGAGGAGGAAAAGAGAGGAGGAAGAGAGAGGAGGAAGAGAGAGGAGGAATACAGAGAGCAGGAGGAGATATGAGGAAGAGAGAGGAGGAAGAGAGAGGAGGATGAGAGAGGAGGAAAAGAGAGGAGGAAGAGAGAGGAGGAAGAGAGAGGAGGAAGAGAGAGGAGGAAAAGAGAGGAAGAGGAGAGAGGAGGAGGAGAGAGGAGGAAGAGAGAGGAAGAGGAGAGAGAAGGAAGAGAGATGAGGAAGAAAGAGGAAAAGAAGAGAGGAGGAGCGAGGAGGAAGAGAGAGGAATGGGAGAGAGGAGGAAAAGAGAGGAGGAAGAGAGAGGAGGAAGAGAGAGGACGAAGAGAGAGGAAGAGGAAAGAGGAGGAAGACAGAGGAGAAAAAGGGAGGAGGAACAGAGAGGAAGAGGAGAGAGGATTAAGAGAGAGGAGGAAGAGAGAGGAGGAAGAGAGAGGAGGAGGAGAGAGGAGGAGGAGAGAGGATGAATAGAGACTGTAGGAGGAGGGAGGAGGAAGAGAGAGGAGGAAGAGAGAAAAGTGGAGAGAGGAAGAAGAGAGAGGAAAAGGAGAGAGGAGGAATAGAGAGGAGTAAGAGAGAGGAGTAAGAGAGAGGAGGAGGAGAGAGGAGGAAGAGAGAGGAGGAGGAGAGAGGAGGAAGAGAGAGGAGGAGGAGAGAGGAGGAGGAGAGAGGAGGAGGAGAGAGAAGGAAGAGAGAGGAGGAAGAGAGAGGAGGAAAAGAAAGAAGGAAGAGAGAGGTAGAGGAGAGAGGAGGAAGAGAGAGGAGGAAGAGAGAGGAGGAAGAGAGAGGAAGAAGAGAGAGGAGTAAGAGTGAGGAAAAATAGGAGGAAAACAGAGGAGGAAGAGAGAGGAAGAGGAGAAAGGAGGAAGAGAGAGGAAAAGGAGAGAGAAGGAATAGAGAGGAGGAAGAGAGAGGAGGAAGAGAGAGGAAGAGGAGAGAGGAGTAAGAGAGAGGAGGAAGAGCGAGGAGGAAGAGAGAGGAGGAAGAGAGAGGAAGAGGAAAGAGGAGGAAGACAGAGGAGAAAAAGGGAGGAAGAACAGAGAGGAAGAGGAGATTGGATGAAGAGACAGGAGGAAGAGAGTGGAGGAAGAGAGATGAGGAAGAGAGAGGAGGAAGAGAGAGGAAGAGGAGAGTGGAGGAAGAGAGAGGATGAAGAGTGAGGAAGAGGAGAAAGGAGGAAGAGAGAGGAGGAAGAGAGTGGAGGAAGAGAGAGGAGGAGGAGAGAGGAGGAAAAGAGAGGAGGAAAAGAGAGGAGGAAGAGAGAGGAGGAAGAGAGAGGAGGAAGAGAGAGGAAGAGGAGAGACGAAGTGGAGAGAGGAGGAAAACAGAGGAGGAAGAGAGAGGAGGAAAAGAGAGGAAGAAGAGAGAGGAGGAATACAGAGAGTAGGATGAGAGAGGAGGAAGAGAGAGGAAGAGGAGAGAGGAGGAGGAGAGAGGAGGAAGGGAGAGGAAGATGAGAGAGGAGGAATAGAGAGGAGGAAGAGAGAGGAGGAAGAGATAGGAGGATGAGTGAGGAGGAAAAGAGAGGAGGAAGAGAGAGGAGGAAGAGAGAGGAGGAATACAGAGAGCAGGAGGAGATATGAGGAAGAGAGAGGAGGAAGAGAGAGGAGGATGAGAGAGGAGGAAAAGAGAGGAGGAAGAGAGAGGAGGAAGAGAGAGGAGGAAGAGAGAGGAGGAAAAGAGAGGAAGAGGAGAGAGGAGGAGGAGAGAGGAGGAAGAGAGAGGAAGAGGAGAGAGAAGGAAGAGAGATGAGGAAGAAAGAGGAAAAGAAGAGAGGAGGAGGAGAGAGGAGGAAGATAGAGGAATGGGAGAGAGGAGGAAAAGAGAGGAGGAAGAGAGAGGAGGAAGAGAGAGGACGAAGAGAGAGGAAGAGGAAAGAGGAGGAAGACAGAGGAGAAAAAGGGAGGAGGAACAGAGAGGAAGAGGAGATTGGATGAAGAGATAGGAGGAAGAGAGAGGAGGAAGAGAGAGGAGGAAGAGAGAGGAAGAGGAGAGTGGAGGAAGAGAGAGGATGAAGAGTGAGGAAGAGGAGAAAGGAGGAAGAGAGAGGAGGAAGAGAGTGGAGGAAGAGAGAGGAGGATGATAGAGGAGGAAATGAGAGGAGGAAGAGAGAGGAGGAAGAGATTGGAGGAAGAGAGAGGAGGAAGAGAGAGGAGGAAGAGAGAGGAAGATGAAAGAGGAGGAAGACAGAGGAGAAAAAGGGAGGAGTAACAGAGAGGAAGAGGAGAGAGGAGGAAGAGAGAGGAGGAAGAGAGAGGAGGAAGAGAGAGGAGGAAGAGAGAGGAAGAAATGAGAGGAGGAAGAGAGAGGAGGAAGAGAGAGGAGGAAGAGAGAGGAGGAGGAGAGAGGAGGAAGAGAGAGGAGGATGATAGAGGAGGAAATGAGAGGAGGAAGAGAGAGGAGGAATAGAGAGGAGGAAGAGAGAGGAGGAGGAGAGAGGAGGAAGAGAGTGGAGGAAGAGAGAGGAGGAAGAGAGAGGAGGAAGAGAGGAGAAGAGGAGAGAGGAGGGAGAGAGAGTGTAGGAGGAGAGAGGAGGAAGAGAGAGGAGAAAGAGAGAGGAGGAAGAGAGAGGAGGAAGAGAGAAAAGAGCAGAGAGGAGGAAGAGAGAGGAAAAGGAGAGAGGAGGAATAGAGAGGAGTAAGAGAGAGAAGGAAGAGAGAGGAGGAGTAGAGAAGAGGAAGAGAGAGGAGGAGGAGAGGGGAGGAAGAGAGAGGAGGAAGAGACAGGAGGAAAAGAGAGGAAGAATTGACAGGAGGAATAGAGAGAGTAGGAGGAGAGAGGAGAAGAAAGAAGAAGAGCAGAGAGGAGGCGGAGAGAGGAGAAAGAGAGAGGAAGATGAGAGAGGAGGAATAGAGAGGAGGAAGAGAGAGGAGGAAGAGAGAGGAGGAAGAGAGAGGAGGAAGAGAGAGGAGGTAGAGAGAGGAAGAGCAGAGAGGAGGAGGAGAGAGGAGGAAGAGAGAGGAAGAGGAGAGAGGAGGAGGAGAGAGGAGGAAGAGAGAGAAAGAGGAGAGAGGAGGAAGAGAGAGGAGGAAGAGAGAGGAAAAGTAGAGAGGAGGAAAAGAGAGGAGAAAGAGAGAGGAGGAAAATAGTAGAGGAAGAGAGAGGAGGAAGAGAGAGGAGGAAGAGAGAGGAGGAAGAGAGAGAAGGAAGAGAGAGGTAGAGGAGAGAGGAGGAAGAGAGGAGGAAGAGAGAGGAGGAAGGGAGAGGAGTAAGAGTGAGGAAAAATAGGAGGAAAGGAGAGGAGGAAGAGAGAGGAAGAGGAGAAAGGAGGAAGAGAGAGGAAAAGGAGAGAGAAGGAATAGAGAGGAGGAAGAGAGAGGAAGATGAGAGGGGGGAAAAGAGAGGAGGAAGAGAGAGGAGGAAGAGAGAGGAGGAAGAGAGAAGAAGAGGAGAGAGGAGGAGGAGAGATGAGGAAGAGAGAGGAAGAGGAGAGAGGAAGAAGAGAGATGAGGAAGAAAGAGGAAAAGAAGAGAGGAGGAGGAGAGAGGAGGAAGAGAGAGGAATGGGAGAGAGGAAGAAAGAGAGGAGGAAGAGAGAGGAGGAAGAGAGAGGAAAAGTAGAGAGGAGGAAAAGAGAGGAGAAAGAGAGAGGAGGAAAATATTAGAGGAAGAGAGAGGAGGAAGAGAGAGGAGGAAGAGCGAGGAGGAAGAGAGAGGAAGAGGAGAGAGGAGGAAGAGAGAGGAGGAAGAGAGAGGAGGAAGAGAGAGCAGGAAAAGAGAAGAGGAAGAGAGAGGAGGAATTGAGAGAGTAGGAGGAGAGAGGAGGAAGAGAGAGGAAGAGGAGAGAAGAGAAGGAGAGACGAGAAAGAGAGGAAGAGGAGAGAGGAGGAAGAGAGATGTGGAAGAAATAGGAAAAGAAGAGAGGAGGAGGAGAGTGGAGGAAGAGAGAGGAATGGGATAGAGGAGGAAAATAGAGGAGGAGGAGAGAGGAGGAAGAGAGACGAAGAGGAGAGAGGAGGGAGAGAGAGTAGAGGAGGAGAGAGGAGGAAGAGAGAGGAGGCAGAGAGAGGAGGAAGAGAGAGGAGGAAGAGAGAAAAGAGGAGAGAGGAGGAGGAGAGAGGAGGGAGAAAGAGTGTAGGAGGAGAGAGGAGGAAGAGAGAGGAGGAAGAGAGACGAAGAGGAGAGAGGAGGAAAAGAGAGGAGGAAGAGAGAGGAGGAAAAGAGAGGAAGAAGAGAGAGGAGGAATAGAGAGAGTAGGAGTAGAGAGGAGGAAGAGAGAGGAAGAGGAGAGAGGAGGAGGAGAGAGGAGGAAGGGAGAGGAAGATGAGAGAGGAGGAATAGAGAGGGGGAAGAGAGAGGAGGAAGAGAGAGGAAGATGAGAGAGGAGAAAAAGAGAGTAGGAAGAGAGAGGAGAAAGAGAGAGGAGAAATACAGAGAGCAGGAGGAGATATGAGGAAGAGAGACGAGAAAGAGAAAGGAGGATGAGAGAGGAGGAAAAGAGAGGAGGAAGAGAGAGGAGGAAGAGAGAGGAGGAAGAGAGAGGAAGAGGAGAGAGGAGGAGGAGAGAGGAGGAAGAGAGAGGAAGATGAGAGTGGAGGAACAGAGAGGAGGAAGAGAGCGGAGGAAGAGAGAGGAGGATGAGAGAGGAGGAAAAGAGAGGAGGAAGAGAGAGGAGGAAGAGAGAGGAGGAAGAGAGAGGAAGATGAAAGAGGAGGAAGACAGAGGAGAAAAAGGGAGGAGTAACAGAGAGGAAGAGGAGAGAGGAGGAAGAGAGAGGAGGAAGAGAGAGGAGGAAGAGAGAGGAGGAAGAGAGAGGAAGAAATGAGAGGAGGAAGAGAGAGGAGGAAGAGAGAGGAGGAAGAGAGAGGAGGAAAAGAGAGGAAGAGGAGAGAGGAGGAGGAGAGAGGAGGAAGAGAGAGGAAGAGGAGAGAGAAGGAAGAGAGATGAGGAAGAAAGAGGAAAAGAAGAGAGGAGGAGAGAGGAGGAAGAGAGAGGAATGGGAGAGAGGAGGAAAAGAGAGGAGGAAAAGAGAGGAGGAAGAGAGAGGAGGAAGAGAGAGGACGAAGAGAGAGGAAGAGGAAAGAGGAGGAAGACAGAGGAGAAAAAGGGAGGAGGAACAGAGAGGAAGAGGAGAGAGGATTAAGAGAGAGGAGTAAGAGAGAGGAGGAGGAGAGAGGAGGAAGAGAGAGGAGGAGGAGAGAGGAGGAAGAGAGAGGAGGAGGAGAGAGGAGGAGGAGAGAGGAGGAGGAGAGAGGAGGAAGAGAGAGGAGGAAGAGAGAGGAGGAAAAGAAAGAAGAAAGAGAGAGGTAGAGGAGAGAGGAGGAAGAGAGAGGAGGAAGAGAGAGGAGGAAGAGAGAGGAGGAAGAGAGAGGAGTAAGAGTGAGGAAAATAGGAGGAAAACAGAGGAGGAAGAGAGAGGAAGAGGAGAAAGGAGGAAGAGAGAGGAAAAGGAGAGAGAAGGAATAGGGAGGAGGAAGAGAGAGGAGGAAGAGAGAGGAAGAGGAGAGAGGAGTAAGAGAGAGGAGGAAGAGCGAGGAGGAAGAGAGAGGAGGAAGAGAGAGGAGGAAGAGGAGAGTGGAGGAAGAGAGAGGATGAAGAGTGAGGAATAGGAGAAAGGAGGAAGAGAGAGGAGGAAGAGAGTGGAGGAAGAGAGAGGAGGAGGAGAGAGGAGGAAAAGAGAGGAGGAAAAGAGAGGAGGAAGAGAGAGGAGGAAGAGAGAGGAGGAAGAGAGAGGAAGAGGAGAGAGGAGGGAGAGAGAGTGGAGGAGGAGAGAGGAGGAAGAGAGAGGAGGAAGAGAGACGAGGATGAGAGACGAAGTGGAGAGAGGAGGAAAACAGAGGAGGAAGAGAGAGGAGGAAAAGAGAGGAAGAAGAGAGAGGAGGAATACAGAGAGTAGGATGAGAGAGGAGGAAGAGAGAGGAAGAGGAGAGAGGAGGAGGAGAGAGGAGGAAGGGAGAGGAAGATGAGAGAGGAGGAATAGAGAGGAGGAAGAGAGAGGAGGAAGAGATAGGAGGATGAGTGAGGAGGAAAAGAGAGGAGGAACAGAGAGGAGGAAGAGAGAGGAGGAATACAGAGAGCAGGAGGAGATATGAGGAAGAGAGAGGAGGAAGAGAGAGGAGGATGAGAGAGGAGGAAAAGAGAGGAAGAAGAGAGAGGAGGAAGAGAGAGGAGGAAGAGAGAGGAGGAAAAGAGAGGAAGAGGAGAGAGGAGGAGGAGAGAGGAGGAAGAGAGAGGAAGAGGAGAGAGAAGGAAGAGAGATGAGGAAGAAAGAGGAAAAGAAGAGAGGAGGAGGAGAGAGGAGGAAGATAGAGGAATGGGAGAGAGGAGGAAAAGAGAGGAGGAAGAGAGAGGAGGAAGAGAGAGGACGAAGAGAGAGGAAGAGGAAAGAGGAGGAAGACAGAGGAGAAAAAGGGAGGAGGAACAGAGAGGAAGAGGAGAGAGGATTAAGAGAGAGGAGGAAGAGAGAGGAGGAAGAGAGAGGAGGAGGAGAGAGGAGGAGGAGAGAGGATGAATAGAGACTGTAGGAGGAGGGAGGAGGAAGAGAGAGGAAAAGGAGTGAGGAGGAATAGAGAGGATTAAGAGAGAGGAGGAAGAGAGAAGAGGAGGAGAGAGGAGGAAGAGAGAGGAGGAGGAGAGAGGAGGAAGAGAGAGGAGGAGGAGAGAGGAGGAGGAGAGAGGAGAAAAAGAGAGGAGGAAGAGAGAGGACGAAAAGAGAGGAAGAAGTGAGAGGTGGAATAGAGAGAGTAGGAGGAGAGAGGAGGAAGGGAGAGGAATAGCAGTGATGAGGAGGAGAGAGGAGGAAGAGAGAGGAAGATGAGAGAGGAGGAATAGAGAGGAGGAAGAGAGAGGAGGAAGAGAGAGGAGGAAAAGAGAGGAGGAAGAGAGAGGAGGAAGAGAGAGGAGTAAGACAGAGGAGGAAGAGAGAGGAAGAGCAGAGAGGAGGAGGAGAGTGGAGGAAGAGAGAGGAAGAGGAGAGAGGAGGAGGAGAGAGGAGGAAGAGAGAGGAAGAGGAGAGAGGAGGAAGAGAGAGGAGGAAGAGAGAGGAAAAGTACAGAGGAGGAAAAGGGAAGAGAAAGAGAGAGGAGGATAATAGTAGAGGAAGAGAGAGGAGGAAGAGAGAGGAGGAAGAGAGAGGAGGAAGAGAGAAGAGGAAGAGAGAGGAGTAAGACTGAGGAAAAATAGGAGGAAAACAGAGGAGGAAGAGAGAGGAAGAGGAAAAAGGAGGAAGAGAGAGGAAAAGGAGAGAGAAGGAATAGAGAGGAGGAAGGAGAGGAGGAAGAGAGAGGAAGAGGAGAGAGGAGGAAGAGAGAGGAGGAAGAGCGAGGAGGAAGAGAGAGGAGGAAGAGAGAGGAAGAGGAAAGAGGAGGAAGACAGAGGAGAAAAAGGGAGGAGGAACAGAGAGGAAGAGGAGATTGGATGAAGAGAGAGGAGGAAGAGAGAGGAGGAAGAGATTGGAGGAAGAGAGAGGAGGAGGAGAGAGGAGGAGGAGAGAGGAACAGGAGAGAGGAGGGAGAGAGAGTGGAGGAGGGGAGAGGAGGAAGAGAGAGGAGGAAAAGAGAAGAGGAAGAGAGAGGAGGAAGAGAGAGGAGGAAGAGAGAGGAGGAAGTGAGAGGAGGAAGAGAGAGGAGGAAGAGAGAAGAAGAGCAGAGAGGAGGAGGAGAGAGGAGGAAGAGAGAGGAAGAGCAGAGAGGAGGAGGAGAGAGGAGGAAGAGAGAGGAAGAGGAGAGAGGAGGAGGAGAGAGGAGGAAGAGAGAGGAAGAGGAGAGAGGAGGAAGAGAGAGGAGGAAGAGAGAGGAAAAGTAGAGAGGAGGAAAAGAGAGGAGAAAGAGAGAGGAGGAAAATAGTAGAGGAAGAGAGAGGAGGAAGAGAGAGGAGGAAGAGAGAGGAGGAAGAGAGAGAAGGAAGAGAGAGGTAGAGGAGAGAGGAGGAAGAGAGGAGGAAGAGAGAGGAGGAAGACAGAGGAGTAAGAGTGAGGAAAAATAGGAGGAAAAGAGAGGAGGAAGAGAGAGGAAGAGGAGAAAGGAGGAAGAGAGAGGAAAAGGAGAGAGAAGGAATAGAGAGGAGGAAGAGAGAGGAAGATGAGAGGGGGGAAAAGAGAGGAGGAAGAGAGAGGAGGAAGAGAGAGGAGGAAGAGAGAAGAAGAGGAGAGAGGAGGAGGAGAGATGAGGAAGAGAGAGGAAGAGGAGAGAGGAAGAAGAGAGATGAGGAAGAAAGAGGAAAAGAAGAGAGGAGGAGGAGAGAGGAGGAAGAGAGAGGAATGGGAGAGAGGAAGAAAGAGAGGAGGAAGAGAGAGGAGGAAGAGAGAGGAAAAGTAGAGAGGAGGAAAAGAGAGGAGAAAGAGAGAGGAGGAAAATATTAGAGGAAGAGAGAGGAGGAAGAGAGAGGAGGAAGAGAGAGGAGGAAGAGCGAGGAGGAAGAGAGAGGAAGAGGAGAGAGGAGGAAGAGAGAGGAGGAAGAGAGAGGAGGAAGAGAGAGCAGGAAAAGAGAAGAGGAAGAGAGAGGAGGAATTGAGAGAGTAGGAGGAGAGAGGAGGAAGAGAGAGGAAGAGGAGAGAAGAGAAGGAGAGACGAGAAAGAGAGGAAGAGGAGAGAGGAGGAAGAGAGATGTGGAAGAAATAGGAAAAGAAGAGAGGAGGAGGAGAGTGGAGGAAGAGAGAGGAATGGGATAGAGGAGGAAAATAGAGGAGGAGGAGAGAGGAGGAAGAGAGACGAAGAGGAGAGAGGAGGGAGAGAGAGTAGAGGAGGAGAGAGGAGGAAGAGAGAGGAGGCAGAGAGAGGAGGAAGAGAGAGGAGGAAGAGAGAAAAGAGGAGAGAGGAGGAGGAGAGAGGAGGGAGAAAGAGTGTAGGAGGAGAGAGGAGGAAGAGAGAGGAGGAAGAGAGACGAAGAGGAGAGAGGAGGAAAAGAGAGGAGGAAGAGAGAGGAGGAAAAGAGAGGAAGAAGAGAGAGGAGGAATAGAGAGAGTAGGAGTAGAGAGGAGGAAGAGAGAGGAAGAGGAGAGAGGAGGAGGAGAGAGGAGGAAGGGAGAGGAAGATGAGAGAGGAGGAATAGAGAGGGGGAAGAGAGAGGAGGAAGAGAGAGGAAGATGAGAGAGGAGAAAAAGAGAGTAGGAAGAGAGAGGAGAAAGAGAGAGGAGAAATACAGAGAGCAGGAGGAGATATGAGGAAGAGAGACGAGAAAGAGAAAGGAGGATGAGAGAGGAGGAAAAGAGAGGAGGAAGAGAGAGGAGGAAGAGAGAGGAGGAAGAGAGAGGAAGAGGAGAGAGGAGGAGGAGAGAGGAGGAAGAGAGAGGAAGATGAGAGTGGAGGAACAGAGAGGAGGAAGAGAGCGGAGGAAGAGAGAGGAGGATGAGAGAGGAGGAAAAGAGAGGAGGAAGAGAGAGGAGGAAGAGAGAGGAGGAAGAGAGAGGAAGATGAAAGAGGAGGAAGACAGAGGAGAAAAAGGGAGGAGTAACAGAGAGGAAGAGGAGAGAGGAGGAAGAGAGAGGAGGAAGAGAGAGGAGGAAGAGAGAGGAGGAAGAGAGAGGAAGAAATGAGAGGAGGAAGAGAGAGGAGGAAGAGAGAGGAGGAAGAGAGAGGAGGAAAAGAGAGGAAGAGGAGAGAGGAGGAGGAGAGAGGAGGAAGAGAGAGGAAGAGGAGAGAGAAGGAAGAGAGATGAGGAAGAAAGAGGAAAAGAAGAGAGGAGGAGAGAGGAGGAAGAGAGAGGAATGGGAGAGAGGAGGAAAAGAGAGGAGGAAGAGAGAGGAGGAAGAGAGAGGACGAAGAGAGAGGAAGAGGAAAGAGGAGGAAGACAGAGGAGAAAAAGGGAGGAGGAACAGAGAGGAAGAGGAGAGAGGATTAAGAGAGAGGAGTAAGAGAGAGGAGGAGGAGAGAGGAGGAAGAGAGAGGAGGAGGAGAGAGGAGGAAGAGAGAGGAGGAGGAGAGAGGAGGAGGAGAGAGGAGGAGGAGAGAGGAGGAAGAGAGAGGAGGAAGAGAGAGGAGGAAAAGAAAGAAGAAAGAGAGAGGTATAGGAGAGAGGAGGAAGAGAGAGGAGGAAGAGAGAGGAGGAAGAGAGAGGAGGAAGAGAGAGGAGTAAGAGTGAGGAAAAATAGGAGGAAAACAGAGGAGGAAGAGAGAGGAAGAGGAGAAAGGAGGAAGAGAGAGGAAAAGGAGAGAGAAGGAATAGGGAGGAGGAAGAGAGAGGAGGAAGAGAGAGGAAGAGGAGAGAGGAGTAAGAGAGAGGAGGAAGAGCGAGGAGGAAGAGAGAGGAGGAAGAGAGAGGAGGAAGAGGAGAGTGGAGGAAGAGAGAGGATGAAGAGTGAGGAATAGGAGAAAGGATGAAGAGAGAGGAGGAAGAGAGTGGAGGAAGAGAGAGGAGGAGGAGAGAGGAGGAAAAGAGAGGAGGAAAAGAGAGGAGGAAGAGAGAGGAGGAAGAGAGAGGAGGAAGAGAGAGGAAGAGGAGAGAGGAGGGAGAGAGAGTGGAGGAGGAGAGAGGAGGAAGAGAGAGGAGGAAGAGAGACGAGGATGAGAGACGAAGTGGAGAGAGGAGGAAAACAGAGGAGGAAGAGAGAGGAGGAAAAGAGAGGAAGAAGAGAGAGGAGGAATACAGAGAGTAGGATGAGAGAGGAGGAAGAGAGAGGAAGAGGAGAGAGGAGGAGGAGAGAGGAGGAAGGGAGAGGAAGATGAGAGAGGAGGAATAGAGAGGAGGAAGAGAGAGGAGGAAGAGATAGGAGGATGAGTGAGGAGGAAAAGAGAGGAGGAACAGAGAGGAGGAAGAGAGAGGAGGAATACAGAGAGCAGGAGGAGATATGAGGAAGAGAGAGGAGGAAGAGAGAGGAGGATGAGAGAGGAGGAAAAGAGAGGAAGAAGAGAGAGGAGGAAGAGAGAGGAGGAAGAGAGAGGAGGAAAAGAGAGGAAGAGGAGAGAGGAGGAGGAGAGAGGAGGAAGAGAGAGGAAGAGGAGAGAGAAGGAAGAGAGATGAGGAAGAAAGAGGAAAAGAAGAGAGGAGGAGGAGAGAGGAGGAAGATAGAGGAATGGGAGAGAGGAGGAAAAGAGAGGAGGAAGAGAGAGGAGGAAGAGAGAGGACGAAGAGAGAGGAAGAGGAAAGAGGAGGAAGACAGAGGAGAAAAAGGGAGGAGGAACAGAGAGGAAGAGGAGAGAGGATTAAGAGAGAGGAGGAAGAGAGAGGAGGAAGAGAGAGGAGGAGGAGAGAGGAGGAGGAGAGAGGATGAATAGAGACTGTAGGAGGAGGGAGGAGGAAGAGAGAGGAAAAGGAGTGAGGAGGAATAGAGAGGATTAAGAGAGAGGAGGAAGAGAGAAGAGGAGGAGAGAGGAGGAAGAGAGAGGAGGAGGAGAGAGGAGGAAGAGAGAGGAGGAGGAGAGAGGAGGAGGAGAGAGGAGGAGGAGAGAGGAGGAAGAGAGAGGAAGAAGAGAGAGGAAGAGGAGAGAGGAGAAAAAGAGAGGAGGAAGAGAGAGGACGAAAAGAGAGGAAGAAGTGAGAGGTGGAATAGAGAGAGTAGGAGGAGAGAGGAGGAAGGGAGAGGAATAGCAGTGATGAGGAGGAGAGAGGAGGAAGAGAGAGGAAGATGAGAGAGGAGGAATAGAGAGGAGGAAGAGAGAGGAGGAAGAGAGAGGAGGAAAAGAGAGGAGGAAGAGAGAGGAGGAAGAGAGAGGAGTAAGACAGAGGAGGAAGAGAGAGGAAGAGCAGAGAGGAGGAGGAGAGTGGAGGAAGAGAGAGGAAGAGGAGAGAGGAGGAGGAGAGAGGAGGAAGAGAGAGGAAGAGGAGAGAGGAGGAAGAGAGAGGAGGAAGAGAGAGGAAAAGTACAGAGGAGGAAAAGGGAAGAGAAAGAGAGAGGAGGATAATAGTAGAGGAAGAGAGAGGAGGAAGAGAGAGGAGGAAGAGAGAGGAGGAAGAGAGAAGAGGAAGAGAGAGGAGTAAGACTGAGGAAAAATAGGAGGAAAACAGAGGAGGAAGAGAGAGGAAGAGGAAAAAGCAGGAAGAGAGAGGAAAAGGAGAGAGAAGGAATAGAGAGGAGGAAGGAGAGGAGGAAGAGAGAGGAAGAGGAGAGAGGAGGAAGAGAGAGGAGGAAGAGCGAGGAGGAAGAGAGAGGAGGAAGAGAGAGGAAGAGGAAAGAGGAGGAAGACAGAGGAGAAAAAGGGAGGAGGAACAGAGAGGAAGAGGAGATTGGATGAAGAGAGAGGAGGAAGAGAGAGGAGGAAGAGAGAGGAGGAAGAGAGAGGAGGAAGAGAGAGGAAGAGGAGAGTGGAGGAAGAGAGAGGATGAAGAGTGAGGAAGAGGAGAAAGGAGGAAGAGAGAGGAGGAAGAGAGTGGAGGAAGAGAGAGGAGGATGATAGAGGAGGAAATGAGAGGAGGAAGAGAGAGGAGGAAGAGATTGGAGGAAGAGAGAGGAGGAGGAGAGAGGAGGAGGAGAGAGGAACAGGAGAGAGGAGGGAGAGAGAGTGGAGGAGGGGAGAGGAGGAAGAGAGAGGAGGAAAAGAGAAGAGGAAGAGAGAGGAGGAAGAGAGAGGAGGAAGAGAGAGGAGGAAGTGAGAGGAGGAAGAGAGAGGAGGAAGAGAGAAGAAGAGCAGAGAGGAGGAGGAGAGTGGAGGAAGAGAGAGGAAGAGGAGAGAGGAAGAGGAGAGAGGAGGAAGAGAGATGTGGAAGAAATAGGAAAAGAAGAGAGTAGGAGGAGAGAGGAGGAAGAGAGAAGAAGATGAAAGAGGAGGAATAGAGAGGAGGAAGAGAGCGGAGGAAGACAGAGGAGGATAAGAGAGGAGGAAAAGAGAGGAGGAAGAGAGAGGAGGAAGAGAGAGGAAGAGGATAGATGAGGAGGAGAGAGGAGGAAGAGAGAGGAAGAGGAGAGAGGAGGAAGAGAGAGGAGGAAGAAAGAGGAAAAGAAGAGAGGAAGAAGAGAGAGGAGGAAGAGAGAGGAAGAGGAGAGAGGAGGAGGATAGAGGAGGAAGAGATAGGAGGAAAAGAGAAGAGGAAGAGAGAGGAGGAAGAGAGAGAGTAGGAAGAGAGAGGAGGAAGAAAGAGGAGGAAGAGAGAGGTGGAAGAGAGAGGAGGGAGAGGGAGGAAGAGGAGAAAGGAGGAAGAGAGAGGAAAAGGAGAGAGAAGGAATAGAGAGGAGGAAGAGAGAGAGTAGGAGGAGAGAGGAGGAAGAGAGAAGAGAAAAAGAGAGGAGGAAGAGAGAGGAGGAAGAGAGAGGAGGAAGAGAGAGGAGGAAGAGAGAGGAAGAGGAGAGAAGAGAAGGAGAGATGAGAAAGAGAGAGGAAGAGGAGAGAGGAGGAAGAGAGATGTGGAAGAAATAGGAAAAGAAGAGAGGAGGAGGAGAATGTAGGAAGAGAGAGGAATGGGATAGAGGAGGAAAATAGAGGAGGAGGAGAGAGGAGGAAGAGAGACGAAGAGGAGAGAGGAGGGAGAGAGAGTAGAGGAGGAGAGAGGATGAAGAGAGAGGAGGCAGAGAGAGGAGGAAGAGAGAGGAGGAAGAGAGAAAAGAGGAGAGAGGAGGAGGAGAGAGGAGGGAGAAAGAGTGTAGGAGGAGAGAGGAGGAAGAGAGAGGAGGAAGAGAGACGAAGAGGAGAGAGGAGGAAAAGAGAGGAGGAAGAGAGAGGAGGAAAAGAGAGGAAGAAGAGAGAGGAGGAATAGAGAGAATAGGAGTAGAGAGGAGGAAGAGAGAGGAAGAGGAGAGAGGAGGAGGAGAGAGGAGGAAGGGAGAGGAAGATGAGAGAGGAGGAATAGAGAGGGGGAAGAGAGAGGAGGAAGAGAGAGGAAGATGAGAGAGGAGAAAAAGAGAGTAGGAAGAGAGAGGAGAAAGAGAGAGGAGAAATACAGAGAGCAGGAGGAGATATGAGGAAGAGAGACGAGGAAGAGAGAGGAGGATGAGAGAGGAGGAAAAGAGAGGAGGAAGAGAGAGGAGGAAGAGAGAGGAGGAAGAGAGAAAAGAGGAGAGAGGAGGAGGAGAGAGGAGGGAGAAAGAGTGTAGGAGGAGAGAGGAGGAAGAGAGAGGAGGAAGAGAGACGAAGAGGAGAGAGGAGGAAAAGAGAGGAGGAAGAGAGAGGAGGAAAAGAGAGGAAGAAGAGAGAGGAGGAATAGAGAGAGTAGGAGTAGAGAGGAGGAAGAGAGAGGAAGAGGAGAGAGGAGGAGGAGAGAGGAGGAAGAGAGAGGAAGATGAGAGTGGAGGAATAGAGAGGAGGAAGAGAGCGGAGGAAGAGAGAGGAGGATGAGAGAGGAGGAAAAGAGAGGAGGAAGAGAGAGGAGGAAGAGAGAGGAGGAAGAGAGAGGAAGATGAAAGAGGAGGAAGACAGAGGAGAAAAAGGGAGGAGTAACAGAGAGGAAGAGGAGAGAGGAGGAAGAGAGAGGAGGAAGAGAGAGGAGGAAGAGAGAGGAGGAAGAGAGAGGAAGAAATGAGAGGAGGAAGAGAGAGGAGGAAGAGAGAGGAGGAAGAGAGAGGAGGAGGAGAGAGGAGGAAGAGAGAGGAGGATGATAGAGGAGGAAATGAGAGGAGGAAGAGAGAGGAGGAATAGAGAGGAGGAAGAGAGAGGAGGAGGAGAGAGGAGGAAGAGAGTGGAGGAAGAGAGAGGAGGAAGAGAGAGGAGGAAGAGAGGAGAAGAGGAGAGAGGAGGGAGAGAGAGTGTAGGAGGAGAGAGGAGGAAGAGAGAGGAGAAAGAGAGAGGAGGAAGAGAGAGGAGGAAGAGAGAAAAGAGCAGAGAGGAGGAAGAGAGAGGAAAAGGAGAGAGGAGGAATAGAGAGGAGTAAGAGAGAGAAGGAAGAGAGAGGAGGAGTAGAGAAGAGGAAGAGAGAGGAGGAGGAGAGGGGAGGAAGAGAGAGGAGGAAGAGACAGGAGGAAAAGAGAGGAAGAATTGACAGGAGGAATAGAGAGAGTAGGAGGAGAGAGGAGAAGAAAGAAGAAGAGCAGAGAGGAGGCGGAGAGAGGAGAAAGAGAGAGGAAGATGAGAGAGGAGGAATAGAGAGGAGGAAGAGAGAGGAGGAAGAGAGAGGAGGAAGAGAGAGGAGGAAGAGAGAGGAGGTAGAGAGAGGAAGAGCAGAGAGGAGGAGGAGAGAGGAGGAAGAGAGAGGAAGAGGAGAGAGGAGGAGGAGAGAGGAGGAAGAGAGAGGAAGAGGAGAGAGGAGGAAGAAAGAGGAGGAAGAAAGAGGAAAAGTACAGAGGAGGAAAAGAGAGGAGAAAGAGAGAGGAGGAAAATAGTAGAGGAAGAGAGAGGAGGAAGAGAGAGGAGAAAGAGAGAGGAGGAAAAGAAAGAAGGAAGAGAGAGGTAGAGGAGAGAGGAGGAAGAGAGAGGAGGAAGAGAGAGGAGTAAGAGTTAGGAAAAATAGGAGGAAAACAGAGGAGGAAGAGAGAGGAAGAGGAGAAAGGAGGAAGAGAGAGGAAAAGGAGAGAGAAGGAATAGAGAGGAGGAAGAGAGAGGAGGAAGAGAGAGGAAGAGGAGAGAGGAGTAAGAGAGAGGAGGAAGAGCGAGGAGGAAGAGAGAGGAGGAAGAGAGAGGAAGAGGAAAGAGGAGGAAGACAGAGGAGAAAAAGGGAGGAAGAACAGAGAGGAAGAGGAGCTTGGATGAAGAGACAGGAGGAAGAGAGTGGAGGAAGAGAGATGAGGAAGAGAGAGGAGGAAGAGAGAGGAAGAGGAGAGTGGAGGAAGAGAGAGGTTGAAGAGTGAGGAAGAGGAGAAAGGAGGAAGAGAGAGGAGGAAGAGAGTGGAGGAAGAGAGAGGAGGATGATGGAGGAAATGAGAGGAGGAAGAGAGAGGAGGAAGAGAGTGGAGGAAGAGAGAGGAAGAGGAGAGAGGAGGGAGAGAGAGTGGAGGAGGAGAGAGGAGGAAGAGAGAGGAGGAAGAGAGACGAGGATGAGAGACGAAGTGGAGAGAGGAGGAAAACAGAGGAGGAAGAGAGAGGAGGAAAAGAGAGGAAGAAGAGAGAGGAGGAATAGAGAGAGTAGGATGAGAGAGGAGGAAGAGAGAGGAAGAGGAGAGAGGAGGAGGAGAGAGGAGGAAGGGAGAGGAAGATGAGAGAGGAGGAATAGAGAGGAGGAAGAGAGAGGAGGAAGAGATAGGAGGATGAGTGAGGAGGAAAAGAGAGGAGGAAGAGAGAGGAGGAAGAGAGAGGAGGAATACAGAGAGCAGGAGGAGATATGAGGAAGAGAGAGGAGGAAGAGAGAGGAGGATGAGAGAGGAGGAAAAGAGAGGAGGAAGAGAGAGGAGGAAGAGAGAGGAGGAAGAGAGAGGAGGAAAAGAGAGGAAGAGGAGAGAGGAGGAGGAGAGAGGAGGAAGAGAGAGGAAGAGGAGAGAGAAGGAAGAGAGATGAGGAAGAAAGAGGAAAAGAAGAGAGGAGGAGCGAGGAGGAAGAGAGAGGAATGGGAGAGAGGAGGAAAAGAGAGGAGGAAGAGAGAGGAGGAAGAGAGAGTACGAAGAGAGAGGAAGAGGAAAGAGGAGGAAGACAGAGGAGAAAAAGGGAGGAGGAACAGAGAGGAAGAGGAGAGAGGATTAAGAGAGAGGAGGAAGAGAGAGGAGGAAGAGAGAGGAGGAGGAGAGAGGAGGAGGAGAGAGGATGAATAGAGACTGTAGGAGGAGGGAGGAGGAAGAGAGAGGAGGAAGAGAGAAAAGTGGAGAGAGGAAGAAGAGAGAGGAAAAGGAGAGAGGAGGAATAGAGAGGAGTAAGAGAGAGGAGTAAGAGAGAGGAGGAGGAGAGAGGAGGAAGAGAGAGGAGGAGGAGAGAGGAGGAAGAGAGAGGAGGAGGAGAGAGGAGGAGGAGAGAGGAGGAGGAGAGAGAAGGAAGAGAGAGGAGGAAGAGAGAGGAGGAAAAGAAAGAAGGAAGAGAGAGGTAGAGGAGAGAGGAGGAAGAGAGAGGAGGAAGAGAGAGGAGGAAGAGAGAGGAAGAAGAGAGAGGAGTAAGAGTGAGGAAAAATAGGAGGAAAACAGAGGAGGAAGAGAGAGGAAGAGGAGAAAGGAGGAAGAGAGAGGAAAAGGAGAGAGAAGGAATAGAGAGGAGGAAGAGAGAGGAGGAAGAGAGAGGAAGAGGAGAGAGGAGTAAGAGAGAGGAGGAAGAGCGAGGAGGAAGAGAGAGGAGGAAGAGAGAGGAAGAGGAAAGAGGAGGAAGACAGAGGAGAAAAAGGGAGGAAGAACAGAGAGGAAGAGGAGATTGGATGAAGAGACAGGAGGAAGAGAGTGGAGGAAGAGAGATGAGGAAGAGAGAGGAGGAAGAGAGAGGAAGAGGAGAGTGGAGGAAGAGAGAGGATGAAGAGTGAGGAAGAGGAGAAAGGAGGAAGAGAGAGGAGGAAGAGAGTGGAGGAAGAGAGAGGAGGAGGAGAGAGGAGGAAAAGAGAGGAGGAAAAGAGAGGAGGAAGAGAGAGGAGGAAGAGAGAGGAGGAAGAGAGAGGAAGAGGAGAGACGAAGTGGAGAGAGGAGGAAAACAGAGGAGGAAGAGAGAGGAGGAAAAGAGAGGAAGAAGAGAGAGGAGGAATACAGAGAGTAGGATGAGAGAGGAGGAAGAGAGAGGAAGAGGAGAGAGGAGGAGGAGAGAGGAGGAAGGGAGAGGAAGATGAGAGAGGAGGAATAGAGAGGAGGAAGAGAGAGGAGGAAGAGATAGGAGGATGAGTGAGGAGGAAAAGAGAGGAGGAAGAGAGAGGAGGAAGAGAGAGGAGGAAGAGAGAGGAGGAAAAGAGAGGAAGAGGAGAGAGGAGGAGGAGAGAGGAGGAAGAGAGAGGAAGAGGAGAGAGAAGGAAGAGAGATGAGGAAGAAAGAGGAAAAGAAGAGAGGAGGAGGAGAGAGGAGGAAGATAGAGGAATGGGAGAGAGGAGGAAAAGAGAGGAGGAAGAGAGAGGAGGAAGAGAGAGGACGAAGAGAGAGGAAGAGGAAAGAGGAGGAAGACAGAGGAGAAAAAGGGAGGAGGAACAGAGAGGAGGAGGAGATTGGATGAAGAGATAGGAGGAAGAGAGAGGAGGAAGAGAGAGGAGGAAGAGAGAGGAGGAAGAGAGAGGAAGAGGAGAGTGGAGGAAGAGAGAGGATGAAGAGTGAGGAAGAGGAGAAAGGAGGAAGAGAGAGGAGGAAGAGAGTGGAGGAAGAGAGAGGAGGATGATAGAGGAGGAAATGAGAGGAGGAAGAGAGAGGAGGAAGAGATTGGAGGAAGAGAGAGGAGGAAGAGAGAGGAGGAAGAGAGAGGAAGATGAAAGAGGAGGAAGACAGAGGAGAAAAAGGGAGGAGTAACAGAGAGGAAGAGGAGAGAGGAGGAAGAGAGAGGAGGAAGAGAGAGGAGGAAGAGAGAGGAGGAAGAGAGAGGAAGAAATGAGAGGAGGAAGAGAGAGGAGGAAGAGAGAGGAGGAAGAGAGAGGAGGAGGAGAGAGGAGGAAGAGAGAGGAGGATGATAGAGGAGGAAATGAGAGGAGGAAGAGAGAGGAGGAATAGAGAGGAGGAAGAGAGAGGAGGAGGAGAGAGGAGGAAGAGAGTGGAGGAAGAGAGAGGAGGAAGAGAGAGGAGGAAGAGAGGAGAAGAGGAGAGAGGAGGGAGAGAGAGTGTAGGAGGAGAGAGGAGGAAGAGAGAGGAGAAAGAGAGAGGAGGAAGAGTGAGGAGGAAGAGAGAAAAGAGCAGAGAGGAGGAAGAGAGAGGAAAAGGAGAGAGGAGGAATAGAGAGGAGTAAGAGAGAGAAGGAAGAGAGAGGAGGAGTAGAGAAGAGGAAGAGAGAGGAGGAGGAGAGGGGAGGAAGAGAGAGGAGGAAGAGACAGGAGGAAAAGAGAGGAAGAATTGACAGGAGGAATAGAGAGAGTAGGAGGAGAGAGGAGAAGAAAGAAGAAGAGCAGAGAGGAGGCGGAGAGAGGAGAAAGAGAGAGGAAGATGAGAGAGGAGGAATAGAGAGGAGGAAGAGAGAGGAGGAAGAGAGAGGAGGAAGAGAGAGGAGGAAGAGAGAGGAGGTAGAGAGAGGAAGAGCAGAGAGGAGGAGGAGAGAGGAGGAAGAGAGAGGAAGAGGAGAGAGGAGGAGGAGAGAGGAGGAAGAGAGAGGAAGAGGAGAGAGGAGGAAGAAAGAGGAGGAAGAAAGAGGAAAAGTACAGAGGAGGAAAAGAGAGGAGAAAGAGAGAGGAGGAAAATAGTAGAGGAAGAGAGAGGAGGAAGAGAGAGGAGAAAGAGAGAGGAGGAAAAGAAAGAAGGAAGAGAGAGGTAGAGGAGAGAGGAGGAAGAGAGAGGAGGAAGAGAGAGGAGTAAGAGTTAGGAAAAATAGGAGGAAAACAGAGGAGGAAGAGAGAGGAAGAGGAGAAAGGAGGAAGAGAGAGGAAAAGGAGAGAGAAGGAATAGAGAGGAGGAAGAGAGAGGAGGAAGAGAGAGGAAGAGGAGAGAGGAGTAAGAGAGAGGAGGAAGAGCGAGGAGGAAGAGAGAGGAGGAAGAGAGAGGAAGAGGAAAGAGGAGGAAGACAGAGGAGAAAAAGGGAGGAAGAACAGAGAGGAAGAGGAGATTGGATGAAGAGACAGGAGGAAGAGAGTGGAGGAAGAGAGATGAGGAAGAGAGAGGAGGAAGAGAGAGGAAGAGGAGAGTGGAGGAAGAGAGAGGTTGAAGAGTGAGGAAGAGGAGAAAGGAGGAAGAGAGAGGAGGAAGAGAGTGGAGGAAGAGAGAGGAGGATGATGGAGGAAATGAGAGGAGGAAGAGAGAGGAGGAAGAGAGTGGAGGAAGAGAGAGGAGGAGGAGAGAGGAGGAAAAGAGAGGAGGAAAAGAGAGGAGGAAGAGAGAGGAGGAAGAGAGAGGAGGAAGAGAGAGGAAGAGGAGAGAGGAGGGAGAGAGAGTGGAGGAGGAGAGAGGAGGAAGAGAGAGGAGGAAGAGAGACGAGGATGAGAGACGAAGTGGAGAGAGGAGGAAAACAGAGGAGGAAGAGAGAGGAGGAAAAGAGAGGAAGAAGAGAGAGGAGGAATAGAGAGAGTAGGATGAGAGAGGAGGAAGAGAGAGGAAGAGGAGAGAGGAGGAGGAGAGAGGAGGAAGGGAGAGGAAGATGAGAGAGGAGGAATAGAGAGGAGGAAGAGAGAGGAGGAAGAGATAGGAGGATGAGTGAGGAGGAAAAGAGAGGAGGAAGAGAGAGGAGGAAGAGAGAGGAGGAATACAGAGAGCAGGAGGAGATATGAGGAAGAGAGAGGAGGAAGAGAGAGGAGGATGAGAGAGGAGGAAAAGAGAGGAGGAAGAGAGAGGAGGAAGAGAGAGGAGGAAGAGAGAGGAGGAAAAGAGAGGAAGAGGAGAGAGGAGGAGGAGAGAGGAGGAAGAGAGAGGAAGAGGAGAGAGAAGGAAGAGAGATGAGGAAGAAAGAGGAAAAGAAGAGAGGAGGAGCGAGGAGGAAGAGAGAGGAATGGGAGAGAGGAGGAAAAGAGAGGAGGAAGAGAGAGGAGGAAGAGAGAGGACGAAGAGAGAGGAAGAGGAAAGAGGAGGAAGACAGAGGAGAAAAAGGGAGGAGGAACAGAGAGGAAGAGGAGAGAGGATTAAGAGAGAGGAGGAAGAGAGAGGAGGAAGAGAGAGGAGGAGGAGAGAGGAGGAGGAGAGAGGATGAATAGAGACTGTAGGAGGAGGGAGGAGGAAGAGAGAGGAGGAAGAGAGAAAAGTGGAGAGAGGAAGAAGAGAGAGGAAAAGGAGAGAGGAGGAATAGAGAGGAGTAAGAGAGAGGAGTAAGAGAGAGGAGGAGGAGAGAGGAGGAAGAGAGAGGAGGAGGAGAGAGGAGGAAGAGAGAGGAGGAGGAGAGAGGAGGAGGAGAGAGGAGGAGGAGAGAGGAGGAAGAGAGAGGAGGAAGAGAGAGGAGGAAAAGAAAGAAGGAAGAGAGAGGTAGAGGAGAGAGGAGGAAGAGAGAGGAGGAAGAGAGAGGAGGAAGAGAGAGGAAGAAGAGAGAGGAGTAAGAGTGAGGAAAAATAGGAGGAAAACAGAGGAGGAAGAGAGAGGAAGAGGAGAAAGGAGGAAGAGAGAGGAAAAGGAGAGAGAAGGAATAGAGAGGAGGAAGAGAGAGGAGGAAGAGAGAGGAAGAGGAGAGAGGAGTAAGAGAGAGGAGGAAGAGCGAGGAGGAAAGAGAGAGGAGGAAGAGAGAGGAAGAGGAAAGAGGAGGAAGACAGAGGAGAAAAAGGGAGGAAGAACAGAGAGGAAGAGGAGATTGGATGAAGAGACAGGAGGAAGAGAGTGGAGGAAGAGAGATGAGGAAGAGAGAGGAGGAAGAGAGAGGAAGAGGAGAGTGGAGGAAGAGAGAGCATGAAGAGTGAGGAAGAGGAGAAAGGAGGAAGAGAGAGGAGGAAGAGAGTGGAGGAAGAGAGAGGAGGAGGAGAGAGGAGGAAAAGAGAGGAGGAAAAGAGAGGAGGAAGAGAGAGGAGGAAGAGAGAGGAGGAAGAGAGAGGAAGAGGAGAGAGGAGGGAGAGAGAGTGGAGGAGGAGAGAGGAGGAAGAGAGAGGAGGAAGAGAGACGAGGATGAGAGACGAAGTGGAGAGAGGAGGAAAACAGAGGAGGAAGAGAGAGGAGGAAAAGAGAGGAAGAAGAGAGAGGAGGAATACAGAGAGTAGGATGAGAGAGGAGGAAGAGAGAGGAAGAGGAGAGAGGAGGAGGAGAGAGGAGGAAGGGAGAGGAAGATGAGAGAGGAGGAATAGAGAGGAGGAAGAGAGAGGAGGAAGAGACAGGAGGATGAGTGAGGAGGAAAAGAGAGGAGGAAGAGAGAGGAGGAAGAGAGAGGAGGAATACAGAGAGCAGGAGGAGATATGAGGAAGAGAGAGGAGGAAGAGAGAGGAGGAGGAGAGAGGAGGAAAAGAGAGGAGGAAGAGAGAGGAGGAAGAGAGAGGAGGAAGAGAGAGGAGGAAAAGAGAGGAAGAGGAGAGAGGAGGAGGAGAGAGGAGGAAGAGAGAGGAAGAGGAGAGAGAAGGAAGAGAGATGAGGAAGAAAGAGGAAAAGAAGAGAGGAGGAGGAGAGAGGAGGAAGAGAGAGGAATGGGAGAGAGGAGGAAAAGAGAGGAGGAAGAGAGAGGAGGAAGAGAGAGGACGAAGAGAGAGGAAGAGGAAAGAGGAGGAAGACAGAGGAGAAAAAGGGAGGAGGAACAGAGAGGAAGAGGAGATTGGATGAAGAGATAGGAGGAAGAGAGAGGAGGAAGAGAGAGGAGGAAGAGAGAGGAGGAAGAGAGAGGAAGAGGAGAGTGGAGGAAGAGAGAGGATGAAGAGTGAGGAGAGGAGAAAGGAGGAAGAGAGAGGAGAAGAGAGTGGAGGAAGAGAGGAGGATGATAGAGGAGGAAATGAGAGGAGGAAGAGAGAGGAGGAAGAGATTGGAGGAAGAGAGAGGAGGAAGGAGAGAGGAGGAGGAGAGAGGAACAGGAGAGAGGAGGGAGAGAGAGTGGAGGAGGGGAGAGGAGGAAGGAGAGTGAGGAAGTTAGAGGAGGAAGAGAGAGGAGGAGTGAAGAGAGAGGAGGAAGAGAGAGGAGGAAGAGAGAGGAGGAAAGAGAGAGGAAGAGCAGAGGAGGAGGAGGAGAAGTGGAGGAAGAGAGAGGAAGAGAGTAGAGGAGGGAGGAGGAAGAGAGAGGAAGAGGAGAGAGAGGAGGAAGGGAGAGGAGGAAGAGAGAGGAGGAAGAGAGTGGAGAAATAGAGAGGAGAAGAGAGAGGAGGAGGAGAGAGGAGGAAGAGAGAGGAGGAAAAGAGAAGAGGAAGAGAGAGGAGGAAGAGAGAGAGTAGGAGGATAGAGGAGAAGAGAGAAGAGGAAAAGAGAGGAGGAAGAGAGATGAGGAAGAGTGAGAAGGAAGAGAGAGGAAGAGGAGAGAAGAGAAGGAGAGATGAGAAAGAGAGAGGAAGAGGAGAGAGGAGGAAGAGAGATGTGGAAGAAATAGGAAAAGAAGAGAGTAGGAGGAGAGAGGAGGAAGAGAGAGGAAGATGAGAGAGGAGGAATAGAGAGGAGGAAGAGAGCGGAGGAAGACAGAGGAGGATGAGAGAGGAGGAAAAGAGAGGAGGGAAGAGAGAGGAGGAAGCGAGAGGAAGAGGAGAGAGGAGGAAGAGAGAGGAGTAAGAGAGAGGAAAAGTACAGAGGAGGAAAAGGGAAGAGAAAGAGAGAGGAGGAAAATAGTATAGGAAGAGAGAGGAGGAAGAGAGAGGAGGAAGAGAGAGAAGAAAAAGAGAGAAGGAAGAGAGAGGTAGAGGAGAGAGGAGGAAGAGAGAGGAGGAAGAGAGAGGAGGAAGAGAGAGGAGGAAGAGAGAGGAGGAAGAGAGAGGAGGAAGACTGAGGAAAAATAGGAGGAAAACAGAGGAGGAAGAGAGAGGAAGAGGAGAAAGGAGGAAGAGAGAGGAAAAGGAGAGAGAAGGAATAGAGAGGAGGAAGAGAGAGGAGAAGAGAGAGGAAGATGAGAGAGGAGGAAGAGAGAGGAAGAGGAAAGAGGAGGAAGACAGAGGAGAAAAAGGGAGGAGGAACAGAGAGGAAGAGGAGATTGGATGAAGAGAGAGGAGGAAGAGAGAGGAGGAAGAGAGAGGAGGAAGAGGAGTGGAAGGAGAGAGAGGATGAAGAGAGAGGAAGAGGAGAAAGGAGAAGAGAGAGAGGAAGAGAGTGGAGGAAGAGAGAGGGGAATGAGAGAGGAGGAAATGAAGGAGGAGAGAGAGGAGGAAGAGAGTGGAGGAAGAGAGAGGAGGAGGAGAGAGGAGGAGGAGAGAGGAGGAAAAGAGAGGAGGAAATGAAAGGAGGAAGAGAGAGGAGGAAGAGAGAGGAGGAAGAGAGAGGAACAGGAGAGAGGAGGGAGAGAGAGTGGAGGAGGGGAGAGAGGAAGAGAGAGGAGGAAGGGAGAGGAGGAAGAGAGAGGAGGAAGAGAGAGGAAGGGAGGAGAGAGGAGGAAGAGAGGAAGAGGAAAGAGGAGGAAGACAGAGGAGAAAAAGGGAGGAGGAAGAGAGAGGAAGAGGAGAGAGGAGGAAGGGAGAGGAGGAAGAGAGAGGAGGAAGAGAGTGGACAATATAGAGGAGGAAGAGAGAGGAGGAGGAGAGAGGAGGAAGAGAGAGGAGGAAAGAGAAGAGAGAGAGAGGAGGAAGAGAGAGAGTAGGAGGAGAGAGGAGGAAGAGAGAAGAGAAAAAGAGAGGAGGAAGAGAGATGAGGAAGAGAGAGGAGGAAGAGAGAGGAAGAGGAGAGTGGAGGAAGAGAGAGGATGAAGAGTGAGGAAGAGGAGAAAGGAGGAAGAGAGAGGAGGAAGAGAGTGGAGGAAGAGAGAGGAGGAGGAGAGAGGAGGAAAAGAGAGGAGGAAAAGAGAGGAGGAAGAGAGAGGAGGAAGAGAGAGGAGGAAGAGAGAGGAAGAGGAGAGAGGAGGGAGAGAGAGTGGAGGAGGAGAGAGGAGGAAGAGAGAGGAGGAAGAGAGACGAGGATGAGAGACGAAGTGGAGAGAGGAGAAAAACAGAGGAGGAAGAGAGGGGAGGAAAGAGAGGAAGAAGAGAGAGGAGGAATACAGAGAGTAGGATGAGAGAG